>NC_031990.1:79281524-79282195 GCF_001879085.1 Nicotiana attenuata
TCTACCAATTCTCTACTAGATTTTAGGTTTTAAAAGGCATGCATGTATGTTTCAACCTCTATTATCAAGAATCAATGCATGAGACTTCCCCCCTTTAATTAAACCTGAAAACTTATGAAAATGGGTTAGGGATTTTACCTGCAAGTATGGGGATAAAGATAACCGCTTTTGAAATTTCCCGGCCCGGATAGTTTGGAAGAGTCAAATTTGAAGAAGGTGACTTTCTCTCTCAAGAACCCTCTCTCCCTCTCTCTTATTTTGTTCAGAAACTTGTTAAAATGAGGGGGTTGGGTTGTTTTATTAAAAAGGGGGTCGGGTTTAAAATTTAGAGAATTAGGAGTCTGAGTCAGGTCTACGGTCGCACTTTGCGATTGCAGATACGAAATGCGGTCCGCAGAATGGACCGCCAAAAGTGTTCCAAAAACCTGATTCCACTTTTTGGGTATGCGGCGGAAATACGGTCTGCATACACGGTTTGCAGTCGCATAATGCACCGCATTTTTGACCTCAAATTTGACTGACACACTGACTCACTTTGCGGTGGAAATGCGGTCCGCATATCAGTTATGCGGTCGCATAATGGACCGCATTTTGACCTTAATGTTAACCAAACCACTGACTCATTATGCGGCGGAAATGCGGTCCGCATACTTGATTTACGACCGCATTCT
>NC_031990.1:79282295-79291810 GCF_001879085.1 Nicotiana attenuata
GGCCTGTTCAATGCAGATGGATGTATCCCTTTGAGAGGTAATATTATAGTCCATATATAATTTTCTATTTTATTTGAATGTTCTTGGCTAACCTGAAATTATGTAGGACAATTGGCAAATGCAAACAATTTGTTAAGCAGAGGAATAGAATTGAAGGATCTATATGCGAAGCTTATCTTGCAAAGGAAACTGCTCATTTTTGTTCTTATCATTTTGAGAGTAATGTGCCATGTGCTAGGAATATGCCCAACAGGCACACGGTCGCCCTTACGAATGATCCATTATATCCGCCTATGTCCATATTCAATCAACCAGGCCGATGTTCTAAGGATGGTAGAAAGAAAAATTTGAGTGATATGGAGTTCAAGTCAGCTACACTTCATGTGTTGCTAAATTGTCCCGAAGTAGTACCATTTCTCAAGTAAGTATTGATTTAATAGTTATCAAAATATAAAATTAACTGTGATTACATCTCAATGCAACTACTAAAAATATTTGATGTGTCACAGTCACTTCGTGGGTTAATTTGGCCAAGATGTTGTATATACGACATTTGATAAGTGGTTCAAACAATTTGTAAGTATATCCTTAAAATATTCTAACACTATGTAGGTAAACAATGTTTGGAAGTTATGCTAACTTATGAATTTTGTTAACAGTATGTAGGTAAATGATCCAAATAATGATGTAAATCAATTTTTGAAAGATATATCTTGGGGACCTGGTGTTGAGGTCACAACATATTCCAAGTACGTTGTGAATGGTTATAAGTTTCATACAGAGGATTGCTCTAAAAATAAAAAAAGCAACAATAGTGGGGTGTGGGTTCAAGGTGGTGATGGCAACCAAGTTGGAGATATTGATTATTATGGTGTGCTCAAAGAAATAATAGAACTAGAATATTCAGGTTGGCCATTTAAGAAAATTATTCTCTTTAGATGCAAGTGGTTTGACCCAAATCCAATAAGAGGTACGAGAGTACACAATCAATACAACATAATTGAGGTTAATCATACGAGGGAGTATAATCGCTATGATCCTTTCATAATTGCACATAATGTTAGGCAAGTGTATTATGCTCCTTATCCATTGAGGCAGAATAAGTCCGCTTGGTGGGTTGTAATCAAAACTAAGCCTGTAGGTAGGGTCGAAGTCGAGAATGTGTTGGATGTTGCATATCAAAATGATATCTCCAGTGTTCACCAAATAGTGGACGAACTTTTAGAAAATGATTTGGAACATCCTGAACACATATTGGAAGAAGTTGATATAAATGAAGTAAGAATAGAAAACGAGGAAGAAGAATCAACTGATAAAGCTCAAACTAGTGAGGAAGAAGAATTCTCTGACGAGGAAGAAGAATTCTCTGACGAGGAAGAATACGTCGTTGAGCTTTAAAAAGTTGGTTTCTTTGATAACTCTCGTTTATAGATAGTTTTCTTATATGTTTCAATCTAAATATGTATTATATTATGCAGATGATAGGCAAGGGTCGAGGTAACAATGAAGGTAGTGGTTCTCGGGGTCGAGATAAGGCCAGGAAGCAAAAGAGGAGGGTAGAAGATACTACTCATCAATCTTTTACACCCTCTTCTGATTTGCCTATCACTATGCCACAGCCTCTACCCCATGGCTATACTGAGCTGCCACAGCATCACCAGCCCTACACCTTCGTGCAGACCCCGGGTGTTTCTTCACAGGGCCATCGGACTGTGCGTCCGACATACAGTCCACCTGCCTCACTACCACGTGGATCCCACCCAGCAGCATCACATGGATCGCATCGATCCATGTCACAGCCACATGGATCACAGCCATCAGCGTCACAGCCAGTCGGGTTACAGCAGTCAGTATCACAGCCACTTGCGATCCGTGCAGCTATGTCGCAGCCACAGGGATCACATCTATCTTCATCAGCGACTCCACCTATTGGAGGCCTTCGTTTGCGGGATAGTAGCTCTGACCCCCGTACTCCTTCCACACATGCCTCTGATACACATGTTTCGGACGATGATGCTGATGCTGCTACTGCGGCTGACGAGGAGGTGCATTATGATCAGTACGGCAGGATCATCATAGTCCCTGAGGGTGATGGGTAAGATTATTTGTTATTTTTATGTTTATTTTTTTGTACAGTTTTTACTAAGATATTAATTTGTTTTATTTATTAAATTGCAGGTTCCTCCCGAGTAATATTACTACGAGGATAATCACCAAAGCAACCAGAAAGCTTTATGATGCCCCTTATGCGTCTTGGCGTGAATTCCCATTCTCACTGAAGGAGGCAATTTTCAATGAATTTAAGGTATAAATGTTCTTTTAAGCAGTATAATTATTTATATTTATGATATTTTCATATAATATTTAACTTTTTAAATACAGAGCAAGTGTGTATGGGAACACCAGTATAGCGCGGACGTGGCTGTAAATTTTAATCTCAAAGCTCGCAAGCGGTTGTCGCATTCTTTCTCCATAGCTAGACAGTTGAACCAGAAGCCTGGCTGGTTGCTTCAGGAGTTTTGGGATGATTTGCAAAGGCAATGGCTTACTGCAGAGTTCTTATAGAAGAGCGAAAAGGGAAAGAAAGCTCGCGCATCTGAGAAGGGAGGATCCTTGCACACTGGAGGTGCGGTCAGCCTGGGGACAATAAAAAGAAGAATGGTACGTAATTGCTTAATTTATTTTAATTTTCAAAGTATATCTATTCTATTTACTAATTAAAATTTATGAGTTTTCAGGAAAAGAAGTTGGGCCGTCAGATGAAGCAAGATGAGCTATTCAAGGAGACTCATATTGTGAAGAAGAAGAAAGAGACGGATGAAGAAAGGTGGGTCGAGGGACGAGCCTCGACTGTACATGTAAGTTTTCACTTTTCATTAAGTATTTTCATTTACTTTTATATAAATTTTGAAATACTAATTCAATTTACTTTTTCTTATAGGATCGCTTCAGAGTTGAAGCTGAGGAATTCATACGCAGCCAGCCACCTAAAAGAGTCGGGCGCGCCATTCAAACTTTCGGCCGAGGATGTTGAAAGACTATGGACGCGGGCTGCAGGCGGTCCAAAATGGGGGAAGGTATACGGCCTTACTACTAAGACATTCCATCGCTATAGGTGTGGAATGCAAGGAATAGGGACTTCCTCGCAAGCCGAGAAACTTGATGGGGAGAGCCTCTCCGCTATGCGGGAGACTGTGACAAAGCTCACATCCGAGCTAGAAGCGTCCAAGGAAAGAGAAAAGCTTAGAGATGCTCAGTACATTGGCGTGGTCGCTCAGTGCCAGGGCATGCAAGAGCAGATCAAAAATCTCCTAGCTGGATCTTTTCGATTCCCCGGTCTTGGCCATCATCGCCAGAGGCTGCCCGTCCCCTTGCTCGTTCGTCCGTCCTCCAAGTGGCCGTTCCTCCCGTCCTCCCCGTGATCATTCTTCCCATCATCGACAAATAGACCCTTCTCAATACCGTGATGATGATGAAACTTCATCAGAGGGTGATGATAATGATGTACCAAACAATCAATGAATTTTAGACAATTTGAACTAGACAAATACAATTTGTTTTCCATTGGGTTGTAATAAGAGTTAACTTAGTTTGGTAGTTCTATTGAAATTTACACTTTCTTAGTTTTAATGTAGCTTTTAATGTTGTTTTTGTGTTGTTGTTGTTGTTGTTGGGTTGTTGTTTGGTATTCTTATTGGAATTGTTGTTTGAATTGTTGTTGTTGTTGCTTGTTAGGGTTTTGGTATGACTGGCAGGTGGTGTAGCTGCCAAAACAGGCAGTTTCTGCCAAAATAATACACAGAAAAGCGACCAACTTTGGTCTCTATTTGGTCGCTTTTCACGTTCAAAAAAAATAAATTTCTGGAGAATAGCGACCAACGTTGGTCGCTACTTACCCAGATTTCTACAAGAAGCGACCAAACTTGGTCGCTATTTCGTTAAAAAAATAAAATTTCTGGTGATATAGCGACCAAAGTTGGTCGCTAAAGTATAAAAAATAAATTAAATTCATGTATTTAGGGACCAAAGTTGGTCGCTAGTTTAATAAAATATATAAATTATTGAATAAAAAAGCGACCAACCTTGGTCTCTAGTTTCCAGATTTTAAAATATAATATTTGGGTTAGAGACCAAAGTTGGTCGCTTCTTAATGATTAANTATATATTATGAATCTCGGACACTTCTGTAAATGGCATATATCACAACATGCTTCCTATCAATGCATACTATCATGCCATGCACGTCTATCATACTCCATCCGTCCAATTTATGTGCCAGTGTTCAAATTTAGAGTCAAATGAGTTTTTTTTAGTTGTAATTTTTTATATGCCTTTTTAAATAGTTTAACTTATTAATTACTATGACTTAGAGTACCTTTTATGTAGTTTTTAAAAATATTAAGTTTATTAAAATAATTTGAAAATTTTACGTCCGAAATGACGATCAAAAATTAAGAAATTTAATTCTTGAAATCTAAACATACCCCATAAATATGGACATAGGTAGTAATAGATATTGAACATGCTTTTAAAACTTAACAGTTGCATGCAGTATGCTCTTGCAGTCTTGCCCCTCAATATACTAGGTAATTTTAAAAGAATTTATGCAAGTTTTAAATCATGCTTTTGAGTACTAAAAAGGGCGGCCCGGTGCACTAAGCTCTCGCTATGTGCGGGGTCCGGGGAAGGGCCGAACCACAAGGGTCTGTTGTATGCAGTCTTGCCCTGCATTTCTGCAAGAGGCTGTTTCCACGGCTCAAACCCGTGACCTCCTGGTCATATGACAGCAACTTTACCAGTTACGCCAAGGCTCCTCCCCTGCTTTTCAGTACTCCAGAAGTTAAAAGTCTCGCCTCGAACCAATTTCTCTAACCTTGACTTGCCTATAACTCCTCAAAGACGATTTTCAATGGCCTTAATCGATGCAAAAACATCGAATAGCGTACTCAATTAGGCTAGGTAAACCATTTCCATAATTTTCTAGAAAGTCTTAGTCAACGCTCGGTCAACTCAGTCAAACTCCAAAAATAAATTTTGGAAATTGATTACCCATACGCTCAAAATCTATGCTTAAATTCTTAATTAACGTTCAATTATTCTTCCAAAATCACAATTTAAAATATTTTGGTTTGCGCTCTTACTTTTTGTGATTAATTCTCGATTCAGTTTTTGGTTTGAAATTTTTCTTAAATCAAATCAGGTTCTGCAAGCTTATCTCACAAAATTATTTCTTTAACAAGCTAAGAATTTCCAGAAAAAAATTGTTCATTTACTAACTATATAGTCTGTGATAGTTGATATAGTACTGCAAAAGTTTTAAAATTCAAGGAACACTCAATTCATCCCTCCTCTTGTGTGTTCTATCATTTCTAACTTGTGAGCATGTTTTCTACGCCTCCTTAATGTTTTTTTTAAAGAAAAGGACATCCTAGATTAAATTAAACCATTTTAATTTATTTTTAAAAAAAAAGAAATGAAACCACTTTCTTTTGTTCAACTTTTTAGTGCTTACTTTTCCAGCACGGTCAAAAGTAAAAGGACGTGGTGCAGCTTATGTCCACACAAATACCAAGTTAATTACTAAAGTTTGGCAATGACGGGAGCGATTTACAGAAGGTAGGCAGATTTAGTGGGCGTTTGGAGATAAGAATTGTAAAATTTCAAAAAAAGAAATTTCAAGTGAGAATAGTCTTTCAAAATTAGAGTTGTGTTTGGAGATGAATATTATTTTGGGTTGTTTTGAAATTTTGTGAGTGATTTGAGTGAAAATTTTGAAAAACGGCTTCTTGGAACTTTTTCAAATTTTCGAAAAATTTCTAAATTCATCTTCAAGTGAAAATTAAATATGTTATAGCCAAACACTGATAAAAAAGTAAAAGAATTTCGATTTTTTTTATGTCCAAACGGGCTCTTTGATAAGAAAAGTTTATTGTGTAGTTGTTCATTAATTTGAGGTTGAAAAAAAGGGTTAAATTTGCCCTACTTTCGAATACTATTATCTATACCATCCGATTAAATTTATCTCTATTGTTATACATTCAAAATTACCCCAAACCAACTCACTATCTCCTAAAAATTACTCACAATCTTGTAACCCATCTGTGGAACTAGCACCTTGGATGCTTATTAAGTTGAGATTTTTACATTCGTATGCCACATAGAAAACCTTATTACCCTTAATGTTTAAGGTTTGACTTAATTACACTTAGTATACCAAATTACCAATTCTATACCATAATTAATTAAGGGTATAATTAATTGTACATTTTTTACTCCTTAATTAAAGGAATCTGCACGTTTCTCTCTCCTAACCCCTCAGTCCCACCCACGTTTTACCCATACCCACGTTCTTTTTACCATTTTCCATCTTCTGAAACCAAATTCTCCCTCTAAATTCACAGAAAATTGAAGAAACCCTTCAACAAAGTTGGTTCCCCATTTTACTCCAGTTGAAGTTCATCAATGAAGAACAACAAAGTTCATCAAAATTAAAGTCAAATCTTCAATGTTCATACACACATTTACCTTCAATTTCAAATTTTCTCAATGAAGAAGAACAAACCTTCAAAGAGACAAGAGAGCAGCAATTCCACCATTGACAGCCATTAAAAAGCTTTGAATTCAAATTTGGGTTTTCAAAAATCATTATTTGTTTTGATTGGGTATTGTTGAAAATAATTGGGAATATGTTTTGGAGTTTATATCTCAATTTTGAGGGGTTTTGGTGAAGATTAGACTTGGTTTTGACTTAAATTCAGATTGAAATTCGAAGAAGAAGAAGAAGATATATTGCAGAAATTGTAGATAAATTGTAGAAAAATTATAGATAAATTGTAGATAAATTGTAGACTGTTTTTTGCAGAAGATTTTGTAGAAGTTTTAGTCGTTTTGGATTTGTGAAAACAGAAAACAATGCATCCACAATCAGAATACAAATAATCTACAATTTATCTACAAAATATCTACAAACTGGATACATTGAATTTTAATATCCCAATTCCCATTTCAATTGTAGCATAATTGGCATTTTCGACATAATTGCATTATTTTCAGAAGATCTGTAGAAGTTTTAGTCGTTTTTGATTTGTGAAAACAGAAAACAAAGCACCTACAATTAGAATACAAATAATCTACAATTTATCTACAAAATATCTACAAACTGGGTACATTGAATTTTTATATCCCAATCCCCATCCAATTGTAGCATAATTGTGATTTTTGACATAATTACCTTTTTTCAGAAGATTTGTAGAAGTTTTAGCCGTTTTTTATTTGTGAAAACAGAAAATAAAGCATCTACAAACAGTCTACAAATAATCTATAATTTATCTACAATTTCTGCAATATGTCTTCTCCTTCTTCTTCTTCTTCTTCTTCTTCTTCGAGTTTCAATCTGAATTTCAGTCAAAACCAAGTCTAATCTTCACCAAAACCCCTCAAAATTGAGATATAAACTCCAAACCATATTCCCGATTATTTTCAACAACACCCAATCCAAACAAATAATGATTTTCAAAAACCCAAATTTGAATTCAAAGCTTTCAAGCTTTTTAATGGCTATTAATGGTGGAAAATATCTGGAAGAATATTTACTTCCATAATTGTAGCGCGCCTAAATAGGAATATTTGGAAGAATATGATTTGATCTGATTTACGCCAAATCTTTTTAGAATATTCTGTTCCTCAATTTTAGCTCGACAAATTAGGAAGATTCAGCTACTATTAATTAGTATTTAATGATTGGTATAATAACTGTAGAAATAATGTGGACAGGGCGGGTAAATTAGAAACTATGAACATTTTTGGTAATAAGGTTTCATATATGATATAGGAAAGAAAAAATCTCTATTAAGTTTGTTATAGAGATTGTAATAAGCAACCTAAGCACAATATATTTATTAGGAGCTTGTTTGGAAAGCCACTTTGGAAATGGATTTGGGGGTAATTGAGTGTAATTACATAGTTTGACATATTTGTTTGACCAAGTAATTACTTGGTCAACATGGAATTGTGTATAATTGAAGGGGTGTAATTACACTCTCCAATTCTCAAGGGAGGGGTGAGAATTGGTGGTAATTACACTGTGTAATTACAAGGTTGCTTTTTAGTTTCTTTCCTTTTTATTTTTATTTTAATTTATTTTCTTTATAACTTTTTATTTCTATTATTTTAATTTTTTGATTTTATTTTTACTTTTTAATTTCTTTTGAAATTTTATGAAATATTTTTCTTTGTACATTATTTATCTTTTATTTCTCTATCTTTACTTCTCGTGATTCCATGTAATTGCTTACTATATTTTATTTTTTATTTCTTTTATTATTCTATTTTTTTAAAACTACACCTCCTAATATTAGAAATAATGAGTCATTAGCAAACTTGGCATATGATGAGCGATGCAATTAAAGTGGAATTCCGTTGTTGAATGTGGCTATAAACTTATCATGTTTCCTAATTATTAAGTTGCACTGAAACTTACTATTATTATGTTGGAATGTGACATATGTTAAACTATTTTATTTTTTTTTTTGAATTTTAAAATTGTGCTATATTCATGGTTCAATTAACTTGTTTTAGTAGTATTGGATCACATTGCATGTTGTTCATTATTTAGTTAGAATTTATAGATTAGTTTTTTTGTCAAACATTTGAATAATGTTATGAAATTATATTTGTAAATATTAATTTATTTTATCAAACATGAATTCCATGATTTTCTACAAAACGTATATTTTTTTATTTTTGTAAGTATCTAAACTAAATATTATTAATTTAAAAAATATATATAAATTATTTTTACAATATTAGTTATAAATATATGATTACTAAACTAATGTATATTCACGAAAAAATATACATCTTAAATAAAAAATATAATATCATTTATACTTATAAAAATTTATAGCATATATTTATTATATTAACTTTTGATAATTACTTAATTAGAAATTTAATCTAACTGTGTAGTTACACTTGTGCAACCAAACAATATATTTGTAATTACACAGTAATTACACTATGGCAAACAAACAGAGCGTTGTAATTACACAACTGTGTAATTACTAGGTTGTGTAATTACTACCTAGTAATTGCACCAATTCCAATTACAGAATGACTTTCCAAACAGACTCTAATTGTATCCTGTGAGCGTTCTTAATTCGTGGACTAATTACTGCTTTACTACAAATTTGGTAACTTGCTTTGTGGCAACTTTGAGATCCCAATTCCTTGGTTAGTGATGTAATACCAGAAGTTATAATTGATTATTTGATGAGAAAGCTATGATCGATTAACTCAGTGCTTATCTAATATGGCTACCAAAGATTAAGGGTGGGTTTGGTACGAAGGAAAATATTTTTCATGAAAAATGTTTTCATTGAAAATGAATGGTTTTATCACTTATTTTCCCTTGTTTGATTGGTGAGTGAAAAATTTTTCCGGAAAATATTATTTAGTGTTTGATTAAAAAGTAGAAAATATTTTTTAGGAAAATATTTTTTTATAAATACTACTTT
>NC_031990.1:79292382-79364226 GCF_001879085.1 Nicotiana attenuata
GTGGGTGGGTGGGGTGGGGGTGGGGTGGGGGTGGGTTGGTGGGGATGGGGAATAGGGTGGGGAAGGTTGAAAAAGAGTTTTGAAAAATGTTTTTCCTTCTCTTTTTAGAGAAAATATTTTTCTCTAATTGGAGGTAAATGAGTTCATGAGGAAAATAGTTTTCAAAACATTTAATCCAATCAAATATGAAAAAGTTAAAATATTTTCGAAAAATATTTTTCTTCATACCAAACATACCCTAAGTTGTTTCTTCCACGGATTGTGGTGGATGGTTGCAAACTTGCAATTACTGGCTAAGCCGGGAATTCTACTAAAAGAATTTTAAAAAAAATCTAAAAGCATCACACCTTTTGATTTTATTCAGTATTTTTCTTATGTCAGGGAAATTCAAAATTTTATATTTTTATAGCAAGTTAATTTTGGGGGTATTTACATCTATACCCGCTTTTTGGGCCACGTTTTAACTTGTGCCCGCTTTGCTAAAAAAATTACAAGCGTACCCATTTTTTTGCGTAACTTCAGCATACGGGGCTGAAGTAGCAAAGACAATCACGCAAAACTTCAGCATTCTAGTAGATGGGCCTGAAGTGGCAAGTGTGCTGAAGTTTTTTGTTTGTAATTGTTGAACTTAAGCATAGTAGCTGAAGTTTGTTCTCTATTTGCTGAAGTTTTTTGTTTGTAATTGCTGAACTTAAGCATAGTAGCTGAAGTTTTGTTCTCTATTTGCTGAAGTTTTTGTTTGTAATTGCTGAACTCAAGCATAGAAGCTGAAATTTTATTCTCTATTTGCTGAAGTTTTTATTTGTAATTACTGAACTTAAGCATAGTAGCTGAAGTTTTATTCTCTATTTGCTGAAGTTTTTGTTTATAATTGCACTAAATAAGCTGAAGTTTTTTTGTCCCGGATTCATTAGTTTTGTCATTAAGCTTTTTCAAAAACTTAAGCAGAAGATGCTGAAGTTATTTAGTTCATTTATAAAAACTTCAGCACTAAATAAGCTGAATTTTTTTTTGTCCTGGATAAGCTTTTTCAAAAACTTCAGCAGAAGGTGCTGAAGTTATTTAGTTCATTTGTAAAAACTTCAGTACTAAATAAGCTGAAGTTTTTTTTGTCCTGGATAAGCTTTTTCAAAAACTTCAGCAGAAGGTGCTGAAGTTATTTAGTTCATTGCTGAAGTTATTTAGTTCATTTGTAAAAACTTCAGTACTAAATAAGCTGAAGTTTTTTTTGTCCTGGATTCATTAGTTTTGTCATAAAGCTTGTTCAAAAACTTCAGCACAAGATGCTGAAGTTATTTAGGTCATTTATAAAACTTCAGCACTAAATAAGCTGAAGTATTTTTTTGTCCTGGATAAGCTTTTTCAAAAACTTCAGCAGAAGATGCTGAAGTTATTTAGTTCATTTGTAAAAACTTCAGCACTAAATAAGCTGAAGTTTTTTTGTCGTGGATTCATTAGTTTTGTCATAAAGCTTGTTCAAAAACTTCAGCAGAAGATGCTGAAGTTATTTAGTTCATTTGTAAAAATTTCAGCACTAAATAAGCTGAAGTTTTTTTGTCCTGAATTCATTAGTTTTGTTATAATCAGACTACTATAAAATAATCAGATTGCCAACAATATCTAAATTATAAAATTTTGGAAACAAATAAACGTGAAAAGAACATAATTATCATGAAAAGAATCACTAAGTGTGACCTTAAACTTCCCATACGTGGAAATATTCACAAATTATTGTCTACTAACTTACGTAATTATTTATAATTTATTTTTAAATAATCTGATAAACATACTTATGGCAATCATCTCATGAACTGAAGTTTCATAGCAGCACCAACAATAGCAGAAGAAGAAGAAGAAGAAGAAGAAGAAGAAGAAGACGAAGGAGGAGAAAGGGGGCTGAAGTTGTTTAAAAAGTGGGTACAAGTTAAAACTTTTTTAAAAAATGGGTATAGGTTAAATGGGGGCGACCAAATAGGGCGCCCCGTGCAATTTTTACTTAATTTTGCGCTATTTTATACTCTTAACTAAAATTCTTGATTTTTGAACTTTGGAAATGTAGAACCTTCTAAAAAGAAATGTTTTGCCACTGAACAGGTCTACCCAATGCAAGATAATAAATTTGATGACGAATGATTAAAATCGGGGAAAAAAAGTGTTTCTTCCTTTTTCGTCCATGATAAAAATCTTCATATATTGACAGGGACTATTCGTGCTTATTGATAGCGTGTTAGCACTTACCATGAAGGCTTTCAAACCGTTAGCTTAGTATCTATTTCTCCAATTAAGACATTACTGAATTCATGTTGGCCACTTATCCTTGTCTTTGCTTGGCATATAAAAATAAAATCTTCACGATTGAAAATGACAAGCAATTTGGGTTTATTCAATTTGTTTTATTCTCAAATTTGCTGAAGTGGGTCATCATATGTGAAAGCAAAGTCCAATAACTTTTACGATATCCAGAAGATACTTGGTTTTAGCATTGACATGAATAAGTCGTAATGATGCAAAAGAATTAACAGTTCTTGTCTCCTTACCACATATCTTTGGAACCAGCTGGCGAAATAGGTAAAACTTTACACGACTTTTTCGGTTATTATATTTAAGTTTTCATTTTTAAAATATAAGGTGATACTTTCAAAAAATGAACCTAAATATTCATCCACCTACTCGCATATATATATATATATATATATATATATATATATATATATATATATATATATAATAAGTAAACAATGAATCCGATCGGTTATTCGTGTATAGATTATATTTCTACTTTCTTTTCGTAGCTAATTAAGGTCTTATATGTTTCAAGTCTTGTCACGACCCAAAATCTCACCAAAGATCATGATGGGACTTAGCCTCAATAGTGGGTAAGCCAAGATCCAAACATAGATCAAACTAAACTCCACAAGATATACTATAACTGAGATAGCATAACACGCGGAATAAGTCTCCCAACAACAGTCAACACAGAAATACTATGACAATAAATCCCCAAAATCTGGTAGCACGAAGTAATGAGCTCTAATATAAGATACAATAGAATCTCTCATTAATATAAATATTGTTGCAATATAATAAAAATATGATAAAGAAGGAAGGGGACTCAAAGGGTCTGCGGACGATTATGCAACACTACATCAAGTCTCTGTTGTCAGCTACTAGGCACCTTCCTTTTGTCCATTACCGTCAATGCTCCGATTCTGCACAAAAATATGCTGAAGTATGGTATTTGTATGGGAAAATATGTACTTAGTAAATATCAAGAGTAATCACGGTAAAGTAGTGATAAGGTTCAAGTCATGCGATACCTATTAATAAAATAAGCATGTACAATTCATAATTATACACAACAAGCCTATAAAAGGAGATACGATATCGCCAAAGATTATAGTAAGAGATATCGAATCAACATGAATAGTTGTATCCCGTCTAACAAGTCCAAAAAACATAGGCATCAAGTAGCATGTTAAAATGCAAAATAGAAAGCATCTACTATTCATGATATAGTATCAATGATTCACTTAATAGTTAAAGCTTTTACCTTTATACTCCAAACTCACCATGTCAAATTCCATATCAGAATCAACCAGAATTATACCAGTTTCTCACAACATGCGTGTACGCCATCAAGAGAGAAACAACACGAGAAAGATACCGTAGGGGAATGGATCCATACCCACACATTGCACGGCAAAGATCTCGTGCCATAACAATAACAATATCACTATAACTGCATGATAGAAATCTCATGCATTTACAAGAACAATATCATAATAACCGCACAGTAAAAACCTCGTGCGATATCCAAATCGATACGCACAACATGTCCAAGTATACTATAATTATATCAAATTTGAAATAACATTTCATCTCTAAGGATGCATATGCTTACAAATAATTAGTAAGGTGTACAATAACATATTAAATAAATATACGGATGTCTGCTCAAGATATAAGCATGACTATTGCTAAATCACGTATATCAACAATTTCACAAATCCCCCATCTTGACCAATTAAGAGGTAATAATCCTAAGCATAATTACTAAAATTAATGAATAAGCTCACGTTGTCATACAATTTAATAAAACATAAATCATAGAAGACACACAATCAAACAACGCATAATAAAAGCCTAAAGTCTAATCCGGTCATGAATAACACATAGCACCCGTGTATACGCTCGTTACCTCGCATATAATTTGATTGTACACATTTCAATTAAGCAAACAAGGTTGCCCTAAGGTTTATTTCCTAAAACCAAGTTTGGGCAAGATATTTACCTTATAAAGCTAAATCAACCTTCCAAAATCGTCTTTCCTTTAAAATTTTGAACCGGCTCGAATCTAGCTAAATATCACTTAATAATGTCAAATAACATCATAGGAATCAATACAAAACAATAAACTTAAAATCTGTAATCAATTCCCAAAAAGTCAAATAAAGTTATCCAGACTCACAGTAATGACCCAAAAGGTCATCTTATGTTTTAGAACTCGATTCTGTGTTTCGAGGACTTCAAAACCTTATTTTATTCTCATACGCATTCCGGGCGTGTTTCCGGAAATCTTTTATGTTGAAAGTTGAGAAAAATAATAATTTTTGCCTTTAAAAGTTGATTTAGTTGACTTCGGTCAATATTTTGAGTAAATGGACCCGGCTCGTGTTTTGATTGTCCCGGTGGATCTGTATCGAAATATGGGACCTGGGCGTATGCCCGGAATCGAATTCTGATGTCCCTAGCTCGAGATATGAATTTTTGATGAAAATTGAAAGACTGAAAATTAAATGGTTTTAAGAATTTGGTTAATATTTTATTTTGTAGGTATCGGGCCCGTATTTTATTTTCGGAGCCCGGTACAGGTCCAAAATAATATTTATACCTTATCCGTAAAACTTTGTGAGAAATGGAACTGATTTGACGTGATCGGACGTCCGGTTGTGAAAATAGGAATTTTAAAGTGTTCTTAAGAATTTCATGTGATTTGGTGCTAAATTCGTAGTTGTAGGTGTTATTTTGGCGATTTGATCGCACAAGCAAGTTCGTATGATATTTTAAGACTTGTGTGCATGTTTGGTTTGGAGCCCTAAGGGCTCGAGTGAGTTTCGGATAGGCTACGAGATGTTTTGAACTTAGAAAAATCTAGTTTTTGGCATCAGCTATCATCTGGTGTTTTCTTCTTCGCGTTCGCGAAGGTACTCTCGCGAACGCGAAGAGTGAATTGGTCTAAAGAATAATTTCTTCTACGTGAACGCAGAGACTAGGTCGTGAACGCGGAGCGATAGGGGCTTTACCCTTCGCGAATGCGACCAGCTCAACGCGAATGCGAAGTGTTAAGGACCTGGGGGAGGGGTCAGCCATTCCTTCTACGCGAACGTGAGCAATGGTTCGCGAACACCAAGGCCAAGGGGGCGTAGCCTTTGCGAACGCGTAAGTCATCAAGGCCATCTCTTCACGAACACGGCAGGCCCTTCGCGAATGCAAAGAAGGCCTGCCCAGTGTTTTAAAAACAGAAGCAACAACGGGAATTTGCCATTCTTTCAAAAATTTCAAAACTAGAAGACTTAGATGCGATTTTGAAGAGATAATTTTTTCCCCAAAGTGTTGGTAAATGATTCTAAACTACTTTCTTTCAATTACCCATTACATTTCATGAATTTTCAACCTAAAATCTAGGGTTTTCATGATGGAAATTGGGGGTTTAAGTAGAATTAGGGATTTTTGTATAACTGGGAATTTAGACCTCGATTTGAGGTCGGATTTCGAAACTAATTACAAATTCGGGCTCGGGGGTGAATGGGTGAATTGATTTTGGTCCGAACCTTGAGTTTTGACCAAACGGGCCCCGGTTGAATTTTTTGACTTTTTGGGGGAAAGTTTGGGAAACCTAAATTTATGTATTGAAATTAATTTCTTTAGCAATATTTGATGTTATTAAGCTAATTATGGCTAGATACGAACGGTTTGGAGGTGGAACCTAGAGGAAAGGCGGTAATTGAGCAATGAGTGGCCTGTAGATCGAGGTAAGTGTTGCGTCTAACTTTGACTCAAGGGATTATGAATTCTTAACTTAATTGCTATGTGAAAATCCATGCGAGTGGCGTATAGGTGAGGTGATGAGTACCTATGCACCGCCAATTTAGCTGTTTTGCCTGTTTTCCTCCCATTCTTATTATATTGTCTTCCCTGCCTTAACTGCTACATGCTTTACCGGTATTTCCATGCTTAATTGCTACTTGTCAGACATTGTTTTTTATTGTTGAAGGTATTAGCTACCCCGTAGTTTCACTGTCTCATGTTATTGGTTTAAGCTAGTTTATCGGTGTTTTATGGTATATTTTGGATTGGTTTTGTTGAGTAGTATTATTTGAGTGAAGTTTCATAATGTATAAGCTTTCCGTTTGATTTGGCTTGAGGTTTAAATATTGTGAAGAGTTTTGAGTTAGATTGTGAAATTTCTGTACTTATTGAGTAATTGATGCTGATATGGTGGGATCAGGTTGCGCGCCGCAACAGGAGGAATAAGGGTGATATATTGAGGAGGAATAAGGGTAAAATGCTATTATATGGTGGGATCGGGTTGCACGCCGCAACAGGAGGAATAAGGGTGATATATTGAGGAGGAATAAGGGTAAAATGCTATTATACAGTAGGATCGGGTTGCACGCCGCAACAGGAGGAGTAAGGGTGGATTGATATGGAGTAATAAGGGTGATTATTCATATTGATATTGATATATGGTGGGATCGGGATGCGCGCTTCATCAGTTTATGTGTTTATGTATCTTTCTTCTACTGTGTAAGTTATTCTTTAGCTTTGCATTTCACTTAAGGATTGGTTATAGTTAGATACTGATAAGACACTTGAGTTCTATATTCATCCCTTACAAATTACTGCTTTATTTTGTCCTGTCCTTCTTTCTGCTTTTATTACATACTGTATGCAGGTTATATTATAAATGCCCCGCCATAGCATCGTCACTAGCTCATCGAGGTTAGGCTCGGCACTTACTAGTACATGGGGTCGGTTGTACTGATACTGCACTCTGCACTTTCTGTGCAGATTTTGGAGCAGGTAGTGGCTGATTGAGAGGTTGGCTTCAAGTTACACAGTTTGGAGACCAAAGGTAGTCCTGCTAGCGTCCGCAGGCCCTGTCCTCCCCTTCTACATCTCTATATTACCGTTTTCTTTATTTCTAAAATAGTTGTAATTTCTTTCAGACTGAAGTTTGTAGAAGATCATAGTGAGTTCGTGAATTGTGACACCGGATTTCTGGGTAGAAGTATTATGTAAACGAAACCGATATATATATATATATATATATATATATATATATATATAGCTTATTTCTTTGCCTGTTCATTGATAATTTGGAGTCAACTATATATTTTGCCTGTTCATCTCTAACGTTGGCTTGCCTGTCAAGTGTGATGTTAGGCGCCATCACGATCCCGCCGGTGAGAATTTCGGGTCGTGATACTCACATGGTCAAAGTCCGACTATCCATAATTTCACGAGGCAAAATATATAGTTGACTCCAAATCGGGTTCCAATTTCATGTTCAGAAACTCCAAATTAACTCTCTTAAGTTCATACCAAAAACCTCAATTTTTGCACTTTAAATTCTTGATTTAGGGATTAAATATCCATGTAGATTCTTGAAATATAATCACAAATGAGTAAAAATCACTTACCATATTGCCTTGTATGAAAATCTCTTGAAACATCGCTCCTCTACAAGTCTAGAGTTCAAAATATGAGAGAATACGTAAATAAATCCCAAAATTTCCACTAAAATACACTGCCCAAGGGTCTTCTAAGCGATCGCGTCTCATTCCTTGTGACGGGAACCACATCTGACCAGTTCTTCTACGTGATCGAGGCTCTCCCTCAGCGATTGCGAAAGCCTGCTGCCTGATCCTGTTATGACTCAGCCGGTCGTTTTGAGTATTGTAGCCCTATTCCCCCATTTATTACTTATATTATGCTCATTTGTTGTTATGTGACTTATTGGGGTGGTACTTTTGGTTCCGGGATGTTTGGAATGAATTATGACACTTAATCCCAAGGTTTGAAGCCTAAGTTAAAAGAGTTGACCAGATGTTGACTTATGTATAAACGACTCTGGAATGAAGTTTTGATGGTTACGATAGCTCCGTGTGGTGATTTTAGACTTAGGAGTGTGTCAGGATATTGATTTGGAGGTACGTAGGTGATTTTGGCTCGAATTGGTAAATGTTGGAAAACGCTGAAGTTCGGAGACTTGAGAAGTTTGACCGAGAGTTGACTTTGTGATTATGGGGTTCGAATTTTTATTTCTAAAGTTGGAATAGGCCTGTTGTGTCATTTATGACTTGTGTGCAAACTTTGAGGTCAATCGGAGTTAGTTTGATAGTTTTCGGCGTCGATTGTAGGAGTTGGAGATCCATTAGTTTCATTAGGCTTGAATTGGGGTGCGATTCATATTTTTTTATGTTTTTTTGATATGATTTAGGCCTCGTCTAAGTTTATATGATGATTTAGGATGGGTTGGTATGTTTTGATGGGGTACCTGGGGCCTCGGGAATGATTCAGATTGAAAACGGATCAAGAATTGGACTTGTGAAATTTTTGTAGGCTGTTGTTCGGGTGTAGCCGCACCTGCGAGGTTTCGCCCGCAGGTGCGGAGCTGCAAAAGCGGCCGTGGAGGCGCAGGTGTGTGTTTTGGAGAGGAGGCTTGGGAGCGCAGGTGCGGAAGGAAGCTCGCAGAAGCGAAAACGGGCAGGATGCAGTGGAGTCGTTGAAGAAAAATGGACTCGGCAGGCACAGAAGCACAAGTGCGAGGTATGACCGCAAATGCGGCCCCGCAAGTGAGAAGAGGGTACCGCAGGTGCGCTAGGTCGGGGGATTAAGTAAACTTCACAAAAGTGAAGATTTCTCCGTAAAAGCTGAATCGCAGGTGCGACTTCTGACTCCGCAGATGAGAAATGCCTGGCAAAATGTATAAAGTCGAGGGTAGAGTTATTTCTTCATTTTTGGATTTTGGAAGCTCGAATTGAGGCGATTTTGAAGGGTTTTTTACAAGATTTCAGGAGGCAATCCACTTTCGATCATTTTTATTCTTCAATATTGAATACCCATTGAACTTACCCCATAGATTTGGTAATTTTTAAGGTGAAATTTGGGGATTTTTTGACCCATATATTGGAGAGTAATATTTGGAGATTTGAGTGGCGAATTAAGGTCGGATTGGTGATTTTGATATGGTTGGACTCACTATGGAATGGGTGTTCGAATTTCGTAAGTTTTGTTGGATTCCGAGACGTGGGACCGGGGTTTACTTTTTGGGTTGACTTTTTTGACTTTGGTTAAAGAACTTAGCTTTATCATTTGAAAACAATTCCTATAGCTTATATTGATAGTATTGCGTTATTTTGGCTAGATTCTAGCCTTCCGGAGATTGATACGCATGGGAAGGGCTTGCTAGTGGAGTGATTTATTTTGTTTGAGTTAAGTATCTTATGTAAACTCAGTTGAGGCACTAGTTGCCTGAATTGTTGTGATAGCTACGCGCTATTGGCTGCGCACATGCGTGGGGATGAACCCATGTGCAGACACCGGGTTATTTATTCATGTTCATGTTATGCTCAGGCTCTCATAAGCCTGGAATTTGACTGTTAAACCTTATGCTATGATGTTTCGCACGTTTGAGTCGTGTTTGAGGCTACATAGGGTTTTAATCCCTGAATGAACTGATAAATGTTATTCTTTCATGAAATTTTCCATTTGAGCTATGATAGTACACTTGCACATGCCTACACCTTATCATGTCATTTATACTAGTCTAGGAGCATGAGATTTATTATTCACTCTTTTCATACATGTACACTTGTTTATTTGCTCATGTATGATATGATTGGACTGGGTGCCTATGATCATGCCAGGCAAATTATGTTGTTATGCCTGTGACCACGCCGAGCGAATTTTGTTGTTATTCCTGTGACCACGGCGGGCGGGTTATGATATTGAGCCTGTGATCACACCGGGCTGGCAGCATGTTGAATTGACCGTGCTTGTGTGTTGATATGGATCCATCTCCCTAGGTTCACCCTCTCATGTTTCTCTCTTGATGGTGTACACGCGGTTATTGAGAATACTGATCAGTGGTTTTGGGACGGATATAAAAAAGTTGAGGGAATCTGGCCAGTGTTTTGTTGGATTTGCGTTTTCATCTTTACTTCCAATTTCCTTGATCATTTATCTGATTTAATTGCATATCACCTCTATATGCAAAGATATTGTCTGAAAAAGAGTATTTGAGAAATTGAACACACACACACACACAGAGATGTTTTCTTACCAAACTTTATGTTTTGATTTTAATATTGTTCTGTATGGTTTATAAGATGAAACTACACAGGTGATAGCTAGTGTCATTAATAATTTGTGCTTCTCGTCCTTGCTGTTTTTATTTACGATACTTAATGAGTATATGGTATCGGTTGTACTTATACGATAATATGCACTTAATTGTGTAGATCCAGGTGTAGGGACCAGGTATCAACAGTAGGTTGCTTGTTGGACTATCTACTAGAGGTGAGGTAGAGATGCATCCTTGGTCGCACTTTTACTTGTCTTTTCCTTTCATATTGTTGTTACAATTAAGACAATGTATTTACTGTTTAGTTTCAGACTTGTATTCTGTTGTAGAAGTTATGATTCCGTATTTACCAGTTTCTGGGGGAATTTACTTTGCATTAGTAATTTTATTGTGTTGAGACCTCAAACTTATGCCATTTCTATAAGTTTTGTTATTCTGTTGCCTTCGTTATCATGTTTTGACTTGACTAGCCGGTGCTCTAGGAGTCATCACGATGGGTAGGGATTTTGGGTCGTGACAAACTCCTCGCCAACACTCTGCATATGCGAAACCCAACATGCAAACGTCATGACCAAGCACCTACCATCCTACGCGACAGGGACACCAGTGCCCTAGAACGCGATTCCCGGCACGCCCTATACTCTGCGATCGCAACCCCGCTTACGTGATCGCGATAACACCTCTTCTACGATCACGATGAACAACCAGCTCTGCCACCTCTTCTTTGCGATCAGGAAGCACTACTACTCAGCAGCAATTCAGCTACTGCAAAACCCAAAGGGATGGCCCAAAACTATCTCGAAAAACACTCGAGCCCTGTAGAACCCCATTCAATCATTCCAATAAGTTCATATACTTCATATAATCTTGTCCCAAAAATTAAAATGTTACACCCCATATTTTCGTACGTAAAAGTACGTCGTAAGTTTATTGATGTAAGCTCGAAGATGAGATCCTCTTTGAAAGTATATAAAGTAAGTTAATCATGTTACCTTGGAGGTTACAAATATTTAGGATCATAATGATCAATTAGTAAGAGGGTTGAAAAGTTTAGAAGCTAAACGAATGGAGGAAAATAAATTTCATCAAAAGTCAGAAAGTTAAGAATGTTATAACCCGTAATTTTGGGGCGAGACTAGGGTACTTAACATGATAAGAAGGTGATGTTACAAGTTATTTTAGTCATATAACAGTCGTGTGCTAAGTTTTGAAGTCAAGCGAGTTATGAGACAAAAGTCGTCACAAGTTACATTCATAAATTTAAGTGAAATTTGGATGTAATATCACTGAGCTTTTTTCTTAATATACTTGGACACGGGGTGATCCACCAACCATGTACAAGTCTAGTTTCCAATTCATTGAAGTGTTTGTCAACGTGGTATCTGATTAGAAAGATATTCGCATTTTTGCGAGACTGCATAGATTGGTGGGTGACATGTAGGCGTGTCCCCTACTTGCTTAAATAAAGATACCAAATAAGTCCCCCAAAATAGGAAAGATTGAGGGCGTCCAAGGGGACTTTTAAGGGCTGAATTAACTCATTTATTTCACTCATTTTTCATACCAAGAACATCAAATTGAATCCTTGCAACTCCTCCCCCAAAAATTCCACACAAACCCAAGGAGATTTGGGTGATACGAAGTGATTCTAGTACCGAATAACCCTGACAACTTGCTAGTTTTCCTTTCTCCTTCTGTAACGACCCCGACCGGTCGTTTCAAGAGTTACAACCCCGTCCCCCCATTTTCCTGCTTCTTTTGTGTTCTTTAGCTGCATTATGATATACCGGGTCAGTTGGTTTGGGTCCGGAGTGGTTTTGGGGTGAATCGAGACACTTAGTCTCTTATGTGAAGGCTTAAGTTAGAAAAGTGGATCGGATGTTGACTTATGTGTAAATGATCTCGGATTTGAATTTTGATGGTTCCTTCAGCTCCATTAGGTGATTTTGGACTTGGGAGCGCATTCGGAATGTGATTTATAGGTCCGTGGTAGAATTATGCTTGAACTGGCGAAAGTTAGAATTTTGGCGATTTTGGCCGGCAGTGGAAATTTTGATATCGAGGTTGGATTGGAATTCCGGAAAATGGAGTAGGTCCGGGGTGTCATTTCTGACTTATGTGCAAAATTTGTGGTCAATCGGACGTGATTTGATAGGTTTCGGCGTCGTTTGTAGAATTTGGAAGTTCAAAAGTTCTTAGGCTTGAATCTAGGGGTAATTTGGTGTTTTGATGTTGTTTTGAGTGATTCGAAGGTTCGACTAAGTTCTTATGATGTTATGGGAAGTTTTGATATGTTTGGTTGAGGTCCCAAGGGCCTCGGATGAGTTTTGGATGGTTAACGAATCATTTTTGGCCTTAGAGCGTTAGCTGATGTCTGCTGTTATATTTCTTCTAGTTTCCTTATATGCGATCGCATGAGTTCATCCTCGATCGCGTAAGCTTAGTTGGGGCAGAGGTGAGTTTGTTCTATACGATCGCAGAGTTAGGAATGCGTTCGGGTACGTGTGTGAAGATGTGCTTTACGAACGTGTGGCCAATGCCGCGTTCGCGTAGAAGTAATCGAGCTGATGAGGAGGTGAGGTAATTGTTGTACGGGATCGCATGAGGTAGGATGCGATTGCGTAGGTTTAAGAGGTAGTGATCTGCGAACGCATGGTGAATTCCGCGTTCCCATAGGGTAAAAATTTGGGGCAATCTGTTTGTGCTTCGCGATCGCGAGGCTATTTTCGTGATCGCGATGAAGGAAATCTGGGCAGCAATGTTATATTTCAAAATCGAGGGTTTGAACCCATTTTTCTTATTTTGAGCTAGAGACCACGAATTTGGGCGATCTTTGAAGGGATTTTCAGGGAGTTGATTGGGGTAAGTGTTTCTCGCTTGATTTTGGTTAAATTCCATGATTATATCTTTGATTTCGTCATCTAATTTGTGATTTGGTATGAAAAATTGGGGAAAAAGGAAACGTTCTTGAGATGGAATTGTGAGGTTTTGAATGGGATTTCATTGTCGGATTTGAGTAAATTTTGTATGGTTAGACTCGTGAGAGAATGGGCTATCGGGTTTTTTGACTTTTGTCGGATTTCGAGACGTGGGCCCGAGGGCCGGGTTTGAGCCGATTTCGGACTTTCTGGCTATTATTGGTATTTTTTTTGTAGAATTGATTTTTTAGCCTATATTGATCGTATTACATTGCTTGTGGCTAGATAGGGGACATTTGGAGGCCGATTTGAGAGGCAAAGGCATTGCGGAGTAGGATTTTACTTCGTTTGAGGTAAGTAACGCTTCCAAACTTTGTCCTGGGGGTTCGAAACCCCAAACTATGTATTATGTGATTAGTATTGAGGTGACGCACATGCCAAGTGACGGGCGTGCGGGCGCCATCGTGAGAATTGTGACCTGGGTGATTCCATGGCACCATTTAGTGACTCTATCTTGTTGATATCCATGTTTTCATCATGCCATAAAGTAGTTTAGCTGTAAATCATGCTAGATATTATGTTTAGGCTTTGTGCCGGTATTGTTTGGGCCCTTAGCGGTCGTTTCTTGCTGTCACCTCACTAATTTCATTTAATATTCCATACTCAGTCATGATCATGCATTTTAATATCATATCTAAGTCTCAATTATTTATTGATTCATCACATCATTGTTCCGGGTTGTTTTCATGACATTGTGAGCCCGTGGTGAGACGGGAGAGATTGATGACTGAGTGAGGCCGAGAGCCTGGTTATGAGTGACAGTATGGGATCGGGCTAATGCACGTCGTAACGGTTATATTGATGATTATTATAGCGCTTGGGCTGCAGGAGACCCTCCGGAGTCTGTAACACACCCCAGCGAGCTCAGATGGTATTATCGAGGGATGGATTTCCCTGGACATGGATTTGTCCGAAGTACTTGATACCTGGAGATGGATTTCTCCCAAGGGATGGATTTCCCTTTTTCCTTGGTACTGGGTGACTAATTGTCAGTGTTGTATATATCCCGGGATGAATTTCTCTGGGCCGAATGGCCATATACAGTACCGAGTGGTTGAGCACTTGAGAGTGGGAGCACCTACAACATTCATACTTTCTGTGCATTGGCATGTAGAGAATAGCTGAGGACTATACTTTACACTGTTAAAATACGTATTTACTTTACTGCCTTGAGCTGTATATTTGACTTGAGAGCATGCCTATGTTTCTGCACATTTACTTCTGGTATACTTGTTGAGGTTGAGTTCGTCACTACCTTTCAATCCAAAGTTTGGACTTGTTACTTGTTACTTACTGAGTTGGTGTACTCACGTTACTTCCAGTACCTCGTGTGCAGATCCAGGCGACTCTGTTCAGGGCAGTTGCTGATCGAGCATTTTCTAGAGTTTGGAGACTATCGAGGTAGATGCACTGCGTCCGCGGACCCTGACTCTCCTCTTTTATCATTTGATGTACTTTTTGTTGTTTTTCATTTAGACCTTGTAGTTGTTTGTATTTCGAGTAGACGCTCATGTACTCAGTGACACCCTAGTTTTGGGGCGGATTGTATCACTTTGGGATTTTCTTATGTTTCAAACAATTTTCTTTTGTGGTACATGCTTCCGTTAATGTTTTCAACCCTATTTCTGTTGTGTCGAGTTTTGTTGAGTTGAGGCTGGCCTAGTTCCACGATAGGCGCCATCACGACGGTTGAGTTTGGGTCGTGACAAGTTGGTATCTGAGCCTAGGTTACATAGGTCTCATGAGTCATGAGCGGGTTTAGTAGTCTCGCGGATCGGTGCGGCTGTACTTATCTTCGGAGGGCTGCAGAACTCTTAGGAAACTTTACATTCTTGAATTCTTATCGTGCGAATCTGTTGATACTGGTAACTAAACTTTTGTTATTCAATTCTCTCATTGATGGTGAGGACACGCGCTACTGGGCAGGTCGGACAACCACTAGTGCCACTAGTCAGAGCTGCGAGAGGCCGAGGTCGCGGTCGAGGTCGTATTAGGGGCAGAGGTGTAGCCCGCACAGCAGCTAGGGCAGCACCTATAGATCCACCAGTTGCCCCAGTTCAGGATCAGGTCCTAGTTGTGGATGCACTAGGGGGACCAGTTCAGGCACCAGCTATGCTCTTTGTGATCCCGGGTCTTCAGGAGACCTTAGCTCAGATTCTCCGTGTGCACCAGTCTTGCTTAGGCGGTCTCTGTTTTTACTGCAGCAACCACTTCCCAGGCCGGGGGAGGCACTCAGACTCCCACCGCCTGTACACCAGAGCAGGTGGTATAGGGACTTCAGACACCGGGGGCACCACCAGCCCAGCCGGTTGCACCTGCTCAGGATTATGTGGTTCCAGTCATGCCGGATGATGAGCAGCGTAGATTGGAGAGGTTTGGGAGGCTTCAACCTCCGATAAGTGTTAGAGGATTCTCCGAACAACAGGTATTCTAGAGACCATTGGGGTCTCGTTCACTACTTTTCAGTTCACTGGAGCTTCTTTCACTTAGTGGCATGCTTATGAGAGGCGTAGGCCGATTGGTGTGGCGCCACTTACATGGCAGGAGTTTTTCGTTCTCTTCTTGGAGAAGTATGTGCCACGGTCTTGCAGAGAAGAGTTGCGCCGACAGTTCGAGCAATTATGTCAGGACGGTATGTGAGATTTTTTGAGTTGGCCCGTCATGCTGTTTGGTTGGTTCCCACGGACAGGGAGAGAATTAGGAGGTTCGTTGATGGCCTCACCTACCATCTACGGGTACTTATGACTAGAGAGAGGATGATCGGTGCTACTTTTGAGTAGGTTGTTGACATTGCTCGGGAGATAGAGTCGGTCCGCAATCAGGAACGGGTTGAGAGGGATGCAAAGAGGTCTCGTGGTTCAGGTAGCTTTGGTGGTATTCCTTCTGGGGGTCAGTTGATCATGGCACAGGTCAGTCCTCACAGGCATGCTCAGACGGCCCGCCCGGTTTACCGTAGTGCAACATCTGGCCATAGTTCACAGTAGGGCCACTCATCTCTCAGTTCCCTTCCAGCTCAGAGTTCGTCTCATGCACCATCAGTTCAGGGTTCATCTATGTCGGGCCTTCTAGCGGGTATCCCAGTGCTCGAGGCTCCCTTCTGTCCCCAGTGGCCGTAGAGGTTGCTTTGAGGGTATGGAGATTTGGGTCATATCAAGAGGTTCTGTCTCCACATTATGGGAAGTTCATCTCAGCAGAGGTGTCAGCCTTCGACTTCAGCACCAATTACTTCACCACCCGCCCAACCAGCTCGAGGTGGAGGTCAATCAGCTAGGGGTCGCCCTAGAGGAGGAGGCCAATCAGATGGCTGTCAGGCCCGTTTCTATGCACTCCCTGCCAGACCAGATGCCATTGCTTCAGACATAGTGATCACAAGTATTATCTTTGTGTGTCATCGAGATGCTTCTGTATTATTTGACCCTGGATCCACCTATTCATATGTGTTGTCATATTTTGCTCATTATCTGGACATGCCCCGTGAGTCTCTAGTTTTATCTGTTCATGTATCTACACCGATGGGCGATACTATTATTGTGGATCGTGTATACCGGTCGTGTGTAGTGACTATTGGGGGATTAGAGACTAGAGTTGATTTGTTGCTGCTTATTATGGTTGACTTTGACGTGATATTAGGCATGGATTGGTTGTCTCCGTGTCATGCTATTCTGGACTATCACGCTAAGACAGTGATGTTGACTATGCCAGGGTTGCCATGGATTGAGTGGCGAGGTTCATTGGATTATGTACCCAGTAGAGTGATTTCATTCTTGAAGGCCCAGCGGATGGTTGGGAAGGGGTGTCTTTTTTATTTGGCCTTTGTGAGGGATGTCAGTGCAGAGACTCCTACTATTGATTCAGTCTCGGTGGTGCGAGATTTTCCGGATGTGTTTCCTGCAGACCTGCCGAGCATGTCGCCGGTTAGGGATATTGATTTCGGTATTGATTTGGTGCCGGGCCTCAGCCTATTTCTATTCCACCATACTGTATGGCACCGGCGGAGTTAAAGGAATTGAAGGAGAGGCTTTAGGAGCTCCTTGATAAGGGGTTTATTCGGCCTAGTGTGTCTATTCGTGAAGAAGAAGGATGGCACTATGAGAATGTGCATTGATTACAGGCAGTTGAACAAATTCACCATCAAGAACAAGTATCCTTTGCCCCCTATTGATGATTTATTTGACCATCTTCAGGGAGCGAGGGTGTTCTCCAAGATCGACTTGAGGTCAGGGTATCACCAGTTGAAGATTAGGGACTCGGACATTCTTAAGACAGCTAACCGGACCCGATATATGGTCATTATGAGTTCCTTGTGATGTCTTTTGGGCTAACCAATGCCATCATCTTTCATGCATTTGATGAACAACAACGTCGGCCTTATCTCGATTCGTTTGTTATTGTGTTCATTGATGATATCCTGGTGTACTCTCGTAGCCAGGAGGAGAAACTTTATGCCAAGTTCTCCAAGTGTGAGTTTTGGCTCAGTTCAGTAGCGTTCTTGGGACACGTGGTGTCCAACGAGGGTATTCAGGTTGACCCGAAGAAGATAGAGGCGGTTCAGAGTTGGCCTAGACCGTCCTCAGCCACAGAGGTTTGGAGCTTTATTGGTTTGGATGGTTATTACCGTTGGTTCGTTCAAGGTTTCACGTCTTTTGCAACTCCCTTGACCAAATTGACCCAAAAGGGTGCTCCTTTCAGGTGGTCGGTTGAGTGTGAGGCGAGCTTTCAGAAGCTCAAGACTGCCTTGACCACAACTCCAGTGTTAGTTCTGCCATTAGTTTAAGGCTCTTATACAGTATATTGTGATGCTTCTCAGGTCGACATTGGGTGTGCTTTGATGTAGGAGGGTGGAGTGATTGCTTATGCTTCGCGCCGATTGAAGCCCCATGAGAGAAATTACCCTGTTCATGATTTGGAGTTGGTTGCCAATGTTCACGCATTGAAGATTTGGAGGCATTATCTCTATGGTGTGTCTTGTAAGGTGTTTACTGATCATTGTAGCTTCCATCACTTGTTCAAGTAGAAGGATCTCAATTTGAGGCAGTGGAGATGGTTGGAGCTGTTGAAGGACTAAGATATTACCATTTTGTACCATCCGGGAAAGGCCAATGTGGTGGTCGATGCCTTGAGTAGAAAGGTAGTGAGTCTTGCATTCATTCCTGTTGGTGAAAGATCCCTTGCAGTGGATGTTCATGACTTGGCCAATCGGTTTGTGGGATTGGATATTTTGGAGTCCAGTCGGGTCCTAGCTTGTGTGGTTTCTCGGTCTTCCTTATTCGATCGCATTAGAGAGCGCTATTATGATAATCCTCATTTGCTTGTCGTCAAGGATAGAGTTCAGCACGGTGATTCCAGAGATGTGACTATTGGTGATTATGGGGTATTGAGGATGCAGGGCCGGATATGTGTGCCCAATGTGGATGGGCTACGGGAGTTGATTCTTGAAGAGGCCCATAGTTCGAGGTATTCCATCCATCTGGGTGTCGCGAAGATGTATCAGGGTTTGAGACAGCACTATTGGTGGAGGAGGATGAAGAAAGATATAGTTGGGTTTGTAGCTCGGTGTCTCAACTGTCATCAAGTGAAATATGAGCATTAGAGACCGGGTGGCTTGCTTCAGAAGATAGAGATTCCAGAGTGGAAGTGGGAGCGGATTACTATGGATTTTGTAGTTGGGCTCCCACGGACTTCGAGGAAGTTCGATGCTATTTGGGTGATTGTGGATTGGCTGACCAAGTCTGTGCACTTCATTCCTGTGAGTACTACCTATTCTTCAGAGCGGTTGGCTGAGATTTACATCAGAGAGATTGTTCGCTTTAATGGAGTGCTGTTTCTATCATTTCAGACTGAGGCACGTAGTTTACATCGCAGTTTTGGAGGGTCGTGCAGCAAAAGTTGGGAACTCAAGTTGAGTTGAGCACAACATTTCTCCCTCATACGGACGGACAGTTCGAGCGCACTATTCAAATATTGGAGGACATGCTACGCGTTTGTGTCATTAATTTTGGGGGTTCATGGGACCAGTTTCTGCCACTCGCGGAGTTTGCTTACAACAAAAGTTATCAGACGAGTACTCAAATGGCTCCGTACGAGGCTTTATATGGGTGGCAGTGTAGATCTCTAGTGGGTTGGTTTGAGCTGGGGGAGGCTAGGCTTTTGGGTACAGACTTAGTTCAGGATGCATTGGATAAGGTGAAATTGATTCAGGAACAGCTTCGCACGGCGCAGTTGAGACAAAAGAGTTATGCTGACAGAAATGTCCGTGATGTGTCTTACATGGTTGGGGAGAAGGTCTTGCTGAAGGTTTCACCCATGAAGGGTGTTATGAGATTTGGGAAGAAGGGCAAGTTGAGCCCTCGGTTTACTGGGCCGTTTGAGATGCTTCAGAGGATTGGGGAGGTGGACTATGAGCTTGCTTTGCCACCCAGCTTATCGAGTTTGCATCCAGTATTTCATGTTTCTATGCTTCGGAAGTATATCGGCAATCCATCTCATGTTTTGGATTTAGGCACGATTCAGTTGGATGGTGATTTTGACTTATGTGGAGCCGGTGGCTATTTTAGGGCGTTAGGTTAGAAAGTTGAGGTCAAAGGATATAACTTCAGTAAAGGTGCAGTGGAGAGGTCAGCCCGTGGAGGAGGATACTTGGGAGACCGAGCGGGAGATGCGGAGCAGGTATCCACACCTATTTGAGGCTCCAGGTATGTTTCTAGACCCGTTCGAGGACGAACATTTATTTTAGAGGGGGAGGATGTAACGACCCAGCCAGTCATTTCGAGAGTTACAGTCCTGTTCCCCCATTTTTCTGCTTCTTTTGTGTTCTTTAGCTGTATTATGATCTACCAGGTCACTTGGTTCGGGTCCGGAGTGGTTTGGGGGGAATCGAGACACTTAGTCTCTTATGTGAAAGCTTAAGTTGGAAAAGTTGACCGGATGTTGACTTATGTGTAAACAATCTCGGATTTCACTTTTGATGGTTCCGCTAGCCCCGTTAGGTGATTTTGGACTTAGGAGCGCGTCCGGAATCTCATTTGGAGGTCCGTGGTAGAATTAGGCTTGAATTGGCCAAAATTAGAATTTTGCCGATTTTGGCCGGCAGCGAAAATTTTAATATCTGGGTCGGATTGGCTTTCCGAAAGTTGGAGTCGGTTCGTGGTGTCATTTCTGACTTGTGTGCAAAATTTGAGGTCAATCGGACGTGATTTGATAGGTTTCGGCGTCGTTTGTGGAATTTGGAAGTTTAGAAGTTCTTAGGCTTGAATGCGGGGGTAATTTGGTATTTTGATGTTGTTTTGAGTGATTCGAAGGTTCGACTAAGATTGTATGATGTTATGGGATGTGTTGGTATGTTTGGTTGAGGTCCCGAGGGCCTCGGATGAGTTTCGGGTTGCTAACTATCATTTTTGGCCTTAGGGGTCGTTTGGTAGGGTGCATAAGAATAATGCTGAATAGGATGTATTAGTAATGTTGGTATTAGTTATGCTGGCATATTTCTTATCCATTGTTTGGTTTGATGTATTAAAGCATTGCACAATACCTAAAAGAATTGCTTGTTTATAAAAATGCCCTCAAAACTAGTCCATTACTCTAACTTTTTAAAAAAAACATATGTTGAGAAATGTTTTTATATGAAAAAGTTTTAAAAAAGTTATTTGATTTGTCTACCTATATTGTAATATAGAACTAAATATTTATTTATAAAAAAAATATGCTAAGTATTTATTTATTTACTAGAGATATAATTTTATTTTTCACTATTTGGATTATTTTAAACTTGCATTAATATAATAACTAGCATATTTTAATCAAGCATAAATTTTTAAGGACAATCTTATCTTTAACTAAGCTAATGCATGCATTAAAACCCATTGCGTTGCTAATACCATGGTTTTCTATGCATTAGTTATGCATAGGATAATACCAAATATGATGTATAACTAATGCTTGTATAACTATTGCATATGTTCAAAATGTCTACCAAACAAGGTATTATTAATACACAAAGCTAATGCATGCATTATTTTATCTAATGCATCCTACCAAACGACCCCTTAGAGTGTTGGCTGATATCTGCTGTTGTATTTCTTCTGGTTTCCTTATACGCGATCGCATGAGTTCATCCGCAATCGCGTAAGATTTTTTGGGACAGAGGTGAGTTTGTTCTACGCGATCACGGAGTTAGGAACGCGATCGCGTACGTGTGTGAAGATGTGTTTCGCAAACGCGTGGCCAATGTCGCGTTCGCGTAGAAGTAATCGAACTGATGAGGAGGTGAGGTAATGGCTCTACGCGACCGCGTGAGGTAGGATGCGATCGCGTAGGTTTGAGATGCAATGATCTGCGAAGGCGTGGTGAATTCCGCGTTTGCATAAGCTAAAAATGTGGGGCAGTCTGTTTGTGCTCGCGATCGTGAGGCTATTTCCGCGATCGCGATGAAGGAAATCTGGGCAGCAGTGTTAAATTTCAAAATCGAGGGTTTGAACCCATTTTTCATATTTTGAGCTAGAGACCACGAATTTGGGCAATTTTTGAAGGGATTTTCAGGGAGTTGATTGGGGTAAGTGTTTCTCACTTGATTTTGGTTAAATTCCATGATTATATCTTTGATTTCATCATCTAATTTGTTAATTGGGGTGAAAAATTGGGGAAAAGGTGGAAGTGGTCTTGAGATGGAATTGTGAGGTTCTGAATGGGATTTCGTTGTTGGATTTGAGTAAATTTGGTATGGTAAGACTCGTGAGTGAATGGGCTTTCGGGTTTTCTAACTTTTGTTGGATTTTGAGACGTGGGCCCGGTGGCTAGGTTTGAGCCAATTTCAGATTCTTTGCTATAGTTGGTATTTTTCTTGTGGAATTGATTCCTTTAGCCTATATTGATCGTATTGTATTGGTTGTGGCTAGATTCGGGGCGTTTGGAGGCAGATTTGAGAGGCAAAGGCATCGCGGAGTAGGATTTTGCTTCATTTGAGGTAAGTAACGCTTCCAAACTTGGTTCTGAGGGTTCGAAACCCCGAACTATGTGTTATGTGATTAGTATTGAGGTGACGCACATGCCAAGTGCTGGGCGTGCGGGCGTGCACCATGAGAATTGTGACCTGGGTGATTCCATGGCACCATTTAGTGACTCTATCTTGTTGATATCCATGTTTTCATCATGTGATAAAGTAGTTGAGCTGTAAATCATGCTAGATATTATGTTTAGGCTTTGTGCTGGTATAGTTTGGATCCTTAGCGGTCATTTCTTGCTATCATCTCACTAGTTTCATTTAATATTCCATACTCAGTCATGATCATGCATTTTTATATCATATCTCAGTCTCAGTTATTTATTGATTCATCACATCATTATTCCGGGTTGTTTTCATGACATTGTGAGCCCGTGGTGAGACTGGAGAGGTTGATGACTGAGTGAGGTCGAGAGCCTGGTTATGAGTGACAGTATGGGATCGGGCTGCACGCCACAACGATTATAGTGATGATTATGATAGCGCTTGGGCTGCAGGACACCCTCTGGAGTCTGTAACACACCCCAGTGAGCGCAGATGGTAGTATTGAGGGATGGATTTTCCTGGACATGGATTTGTCCGAAGTACTTGATACCTGGAGATAGATTTCTCAACTCAGGGATGGATTTCCCTTTTTCCTCGGTACTGGGTGACTTATTGTCAGTGTTGTATATGTTCCGAGATGGATTTCCCTGGGCCGGATGGCCATATACAGTACCGAGTGGTTGAGCACTTGAGAGTGGGAGCACCTACAACATTCATACTTTATGTGCATTGGCATGTAGAGAATAGCTGAGGACTATACTTTACACTGTTAAAATACGTATTTACTTTACTGCCTTGAGCTGTATATTTGACTTGAGAGCATGCCTATGTTTCTGCACATTTACTTCTGTTATACTCATTGAGGTTGAGTTCGTCACTACCTTTCAGTCCAAAGTTTGGACTTGTTACTTACTGAGTTGGTGTACTCACGTTACTCCCTGCACCTCATGTGCAGATCCAGGCGACTCTATTCACGACGTCGGTTGCTGATCGAGCATTTTCCAGAGTTTGGAGACTATCGAGGTAGCTGCACTGCGTCCGTAGGCCTTGACTCTCCTCTTTTATCATTTGATGTACTTTCAGTTGTTTTTCCTTTAGACCTTGTAGTGGCTTGTATTTCGAGTAGACGCTCATGTACTCAGTGACACCCTGGTTTTGGGCTAGATTGTATGACTTAGAAATTTTTTTATGTTTCAAACAATTTTCTTTTATGGTAAATGCTTCCGTTAATGTTTTCAACCCTATTACTGTTGTGTTGAGTTTTGTTGAGTTGAGGCTAGCCTAGTTCCACGATAGACGCCATCACGATGGTTGAGTTTGGGTCGTGACACCTTCTTTTAGCTGTGTTTGGGGGACTAATTTAGGATGAAGATTGACTAGGTTTGGTGTGTTCTACTCAGTCCTATGTATGTGTATGCTTCTCTTTTCCTTATCTAAGCTTCTACGAGTTGTAGCTTGATCATAAAGACTTGAACTTGCGAGTTTTGAAAGAGTAGTATGTTGTTTGTAGTTGCGTCATTGTGAAATTATTTTTATGTTGAATTTATGGCTGGTTTGTATGAAAAGAGTCTTATTTATGTACTATTGGTTGTGTTGTTTGATCGAAAAACCATGAGATAGCACTTGAAAGACCATGAGACATGGTTATCTTTTGTTGGACTAATTTGTGGCTACATATATGGTTTGTGGTGGCAAGAAATTATGAGAAATAATTTGATAATATTATGGATGTTGTTGTTAAGCTTATCTAGGTATTAATTAAGTTAATTGGAGAAGAAAACATGAAAAAAAATAAGTGATTGACGATAAAGATAAGGTGCTAGGTGTGTAGCCTGTTTTGAAGAATATTCTTATGGTATTTTGAGCTGAAAATGATGTGGTAAACATAAATATCATATTATTAATATTGTAAGTAGATTCATGAAGAAGAAATTAGATTCAAACTTTATTTTGTTGATTGTAAACCGAGCTTTCTGCTCGTCGGGATTGTTATGCTGTTTTGAAAGGCTTATTATGAGTATTGTTGATGTTGTTTGGGCTGTTGTTGGCTGTTGTGACTTGTGGGAAGTCATATAAACATGGGAGGTGTTGTTCGTTTTATCGTAGAATAAAATTTATCATTCAAATGCGATAAGTTATGGCATTTGTATTGTGACGATAGTACTGTTCATTGATTGTAGATATAGGAGTTGCAGATTAAGTTAGCTACGTACTATTCCGACGATTAAGGTCTGTTCACGAGTCTAGAAATAGTGATACGAATGTTGAAATGGATTGTGTTGGTCGCAGTCTCATGTATTCCTAAGGAGTAAATAGAGCCTTCCGAAATGTCCTTATCTTCTATATGTAATAAGAAGTCTAGACGTCAATTAAAATTAAGTGTGAATGGTTTAATGAATCAGAAGCAATGTAGTGTTCGTACGAGGGATAGTTATGCACGAATAGTTCAATAAGGTAGCATAATTATAGTTTGCATAATGATAAGATTGATTCAACCTAAAGAATGCCATGACTTTCAATACTTACACGTTTGTATCCACGAAACTGATAAAGATCCATGAAGATAGTTACCTTGCTCTCAAGTTAAGTAGGGTTGATTATATATAAAGATGAATTTAAGAGACGATATACATTTCTTATGGTCGTAAACCACAAAATATGATATGTTAGAGATAAGAATATAGTTGATAGAGCGTAACTCCCGTAACTCTTGTTAGGCATTGATGAATGGATATGTATATGTAGAACAAGTTGCCTTACAAGCTAAGCCTATTACATAGCTATAAGTAGACAAAATTATGTAATTCCCAGAAATGAGTCGTGATATGAACTAAGGATATAAGTGAGATTCTAATATAGTTACAACGTTCTTTATGTCTAAATAATATATAATACGAAGGATGACGTAGCAAGCAGCTAAGGAATAAGGATTGGTTATGTAACAAGTTACTCACGAACTTATATATTTATGAAAACGAGCTTGTCTATTGATATGTCTGCGCGAGTGATATGAAATGAATATGTATAAGACATGATTCCTACAGACGGTCTATGAGCGCATAGGCATATAGTGTATCCCTACAAACGGTCTATGAGCGCATAGGCATATAGTGTAGCCCTACAGACGGTCTATGAACGCGCAGGTATATAGTGAAGCCCTATGGAGGGTCTATGAAAGTATAGGTGCATAGTGAAGGTTGGTTATGGACACTCTCAGTTTCACGCATAGGTAGACCTTGATATTGTGAGCCGTACGGACGGTCTACTATGTTATGTGCACGAGCCACTCGCTATCCATGATTGTTTTGAGCCGTACAAAAGGTCTACCATGTTTTACGTATAAGCCACTAGTTATTCATGTTGAGTGAGCCTTACAGACAGTCTCTATTCAAACGTGTAAGTGCCACTTTTATGTATCAGTGTTTCCCTAGAGATGTTTGATCTGTCTGAGGTAAGTATTCGATAAAAGGTATGATAGCTAGAAGAATGTTATTTATGATGGTTTCCAGTATAGATAGCATATGGGAACAAGTTCAGGTATATCATGACGCGAATTAGATGTATATACGACGGTCGCGACATTAGATATTCTCAGCCAATCTACAATAAAAAAGGCTTTTAGCGGCTATAAAAATGCTTTTAGCGGCAATACAAATAGCCGCAAAAACATTTACCGGAAATTAATCATATGCCGTTGTAGCCGTCGTTGGCAAAGGCTTTAGCGACCATTTGATCAAATGCTGGTAAAGACCGCTATTATGGCCGGTATATGTATACTAGCTTAAGCGACAATTATTTACCGACAATTATAATTGCACTAAAGCTCCCCAAAAGTTCCATATATAATACATTTTGCAGCTTTTACTATTGTCGCTAGAGACCAATTTAATTGCTAGTAGAAGGAACCCCATCTGACAACAAATATGATGGCCACTCGACTATTCATGGAATTACGTTCTTTCACAAATATTATGAATTTTTGTTATAGCCGATGTTAATTTATTTAATTACCATCCAGAAAGACCTTTTACCGATTTTTCTTATTGCAATTAAAAGTAAAAGTAAATAATAATAATCCATTTCTAAATGCCAAATTCACTTCATTAAATCCACATCAAACAAAAATAACTACTATTTTGCAATTTCAAAACGTCGATAATATAATAAAAAAGCTAAACAATTTGAATCTAATTACTACTATTAGGTTTTGATAATGTGTTATCAAATGGCTACAAACTAGAAAATAAAAAGCACGAGATTCTCCAGCTTTGGATCACAATGAATCTTGCCACATGCCAATTCCTAAATATCAGAATGTATGACCTGAAATGATAAAATAAAAGAATATCAAACATACAACCTGCTACATGGCGCCTTCCTGAGATTCCTTGGAAGGGTGACGTAAGGCTAAGCAATTGATGTCAGTGCAGTTACTATCTGCCAACTGAGGTCCCGTCCGTATGCTAGACGGGATTTGCAGTGTCGCATGGGAAAATCAATGTCAAGAGCAATTGAGAGAACATATATGAGAATTGAGAATGAAAGAAAGCTTAATTGCATTAATGAAAGCTATTACAGAAAAGCAACACGGTGTCGAGGGGGAGAGACACCAGTACAGAGAATTGTTTGCTTGCTAGAAAGTTTTATTGCTTGATCCCGCCTAATAGTGCTTAAAAAATAACCAAAATTACAAGACTAGACTTAACTAAGCTAGAGAAACATAATGGAAGTACATGAAATGAAACTACTCTATATTTACAATGAAAAGGACTTAGTATTCTACAAGGCAGAAACATGTCCGTTGTCAGCAACATTGTCTTTGGCAACACGGTCTGCGCTCGCGGCACTGTTGGCATCTGCCTGCGGCTGGGCGCTGGCGAGGGATATCGGTGGGGCGACAGAGGCACATGCGCACCTGTTACTTGGCGCAACCAAGACCACGGGGTCATCCGTGGCACTAGGCGTTGAGAGGCTTGCTAGGACGCCACGGGACGCACCCAAGGGGTCATAGGGCATGGCTGGAAAGTCGCCCATGACATTCTCCCCCACCTGAGTTGGCGACGTTCTCGGCGCCTTACTTGCAAGATAATCATCAATTAGGCTCTTGTAGGCTTTGAGGTTTGTTCCCCTCTCCCAAGTATTCTCCTCTGCATCACAACCCTGCCATTTCACCAAGAACTCTTGGTGATCTTTCCTTGAGGCGTGAATCACTCGATCATCAAGAATAGCTTCAACACGCTATTTTTTGGTTTCATTGGGGCCTCAAATGCTGGGTATTGTGAGCAGGCTCCGTGAAGGATCCTCCGTGTCTTCCCGAAAAGGTTTCAGAAGGCTGACATTGAATACGGGATGAATTTTCCACCAAGCTGGGGTATCCACCCGGTATGCAACTTTCCCAATGCGCCTTCAATGGACAAGGGTCCAATGTATTTTTTCAATAGGTGAGGGTCATGGACCCCCGCAAATAAGTACCGCTTTGGGATTTTGATCATCACTTTGTCTCCTACTTGGTATTCAACAAAGCGAAGATTTTGATCAGCATGCCTCTTCTTCCGCTTTTTGGCTTTGACGAGATAGCTCCGCACTATCTCAAAATTTTTCTTCCATTCTTTTGAGAAGCTAGCAGCTCGAGGAGATTTAGACATGTTTGGTGCATTCACGGTGTGTGGGAGTAGCGGTTGCTGTCCAGTAACAATTTATAAAGTGCTTTTGTTTGTACTAGAGCTCTTTTGTGAATTGAAACACAGTTGAGCAGCATCCAGAAGCTTCACCCAATTCTTCTGCGATCCGGTTACAAAGTGGTGGAGATATTCCTCCAACCTACCATTGAACCGCTCCATCTGGCCATCAGATTGCGGATGAAAACTTGAGCTGTGACTCAAATTTGACTCGAGGCCCTTAAAGAATTGGGTCTAAAAGTTGCTAGTGAAGCGTGAGTCGCGATCACTAACAATGTCTTTGGGCAGGCCCCAATATTTGACGACATGAGAGAAGAAGAGTCGAGTTGTATCTTCTGCTAATATATATTGTGGGACTGCTATAAAGGTAGCATACTTGGAAAACCGATCCACCACAACCAAGATAGTTGTGAGATCTCCGACCTTGGGCAATCCGGTGATGAAATCCAGGGAAACGCTTTCCCAAGGTCTCTTCGGGACAGCTAGTGGTTCCAAGAGTCCCGCTTGTGTCAAGCGGTCCGACTTGTCCTTCTGGAATACTAGACAAGTCTTCACAAACTGAGCGACGTCATCGGCCATTTGAGGCCAATAATATGCACGGCGAAGTAACGCCATGGTGCGTTCTTCACCGGGATGGCCGGCCCACAGAGTATCATGACACTCCGCCAGAAGAGTCCTTCGCAGATCTCCTCCTTTAGGAACATAAAGTCGGTGCCCTTTCACTTTTAGAAAACCATCTTCCATGTAGAACTGGCGAGTCTTGCCCTATCTTACCAAATCAACCAAATACTGTGCAATAGGATCCTTGACGAGTAGATCCTGTATCTGGTCCTTGATGGTGGTGGCTACTTCACTCTCCCTTAGGGTGGCGAGTAGGCACACCGATGCTAGATCAGCTCTCCGACTGAGCGCATGAGCAACTTGATTGGTCTTCCCACTTCGATACCCCGGGTTGAAGTGGAATTCAACTAGAAGTTCCTTCCACCTGGCTTGTCGACCATTCAGCTTCGGCTAGGTCATGAAATGGCTAACAGTTGTGTTGTCTGTCTTGACCACGAACGGGGTCCCCATCAGATAGTGCCTCCAAAGACGCAAGCAATGGACGATAGCCAATAATTCTTTCTCATGATCGGCATAGCATCACGCTGCATCCATCAGCTTCCGGCTCTCGTACGCTACAGGATGCCCTTCTTGTAGCAAGACTCCACCGAGGGCATAGTCGGATGCATCCGTTTGTACTTCGAATGGCTTGGCCAAATCAGGGAGGGCCAAGACGGGGCTACTAGACAAAGCCACTTTCAATGCGTTGAAAGCCTCGGCTCTCCTGGGTCCCCAATCCCAAGGCGTGACCTTCTTGAGGAGTTCTATCAATGGCACTGCGATGAGGGAGTAGTTTTTCACAAATCACCGATAGAAGTTGCATAAGCCAAGGAACGCCCTTAAGACGTGGATATCCTTAAGCGGCGGCCAATCTGTGATTGCCTAAATCTTCTGTTAGTCCATTTTGATCCGCCCTTCCTCTATGACATTTTCGAGAAAGTCAATCTGCTTTTGATAAAAGGAGCACTTGGACAGCTTCGTATATAGTTCGTGCTCCCGCAATCAAGATAGGACCTTCCACAAGTGCTCCAGGTGTTCTTCAAGTGTTTGGCTATATACCACAATGTCATCCACATAGACAACCACAAATTCGTTAATGTACTCTTGCAAGACTTGGTTCATCAGGGTGCAAAATGTGGTTGGGGCATTAGTTAAGCCGAACGGCATAACCAGGAAGTCGTACGACCCATATCCTGTCACACAGGTCGTCTTGGGCTCATCACCCTGTGCAATCCGAACTTGCCAATAACTTATCTTCAAGTCTATCTTGGTGAACACCGTTGCACCACCCAGTCTATCGAACAAGTCTACCATTAGGGGAATATGGTACTTGTTCTTCACGATGATTTTGTTTAGAGCCCGATAATCCACATAGAGCCACAGGCTGCCATCATGTTTCTTTTGGAATAGAACAGGGGACCCGTATGGGGACTTGGAGGGCACAATGATCCCTGTGTCTAGCATTTCCGTCAATTGTCTTCGAAGCTCGGTGAGTTCGGGTTGTGACACTTTGTGAGGCGCCCGGGCGGGTGGCTTCGTGCCCGGTACCAACTCAATTTCATGGTTCACAGTGCGCCTAGGCAGGAGTTGCTTTGGCATGTGTTGTGGCATGAAATCTTCAAACTCCAGTAGAAGCTCCTTCACGGGTGCAGAGGGTTTCTCGGAACGTAGATTCATGTCTTTTGACCCCCTTCTTCAACTGTAAGGCCGAGATGTTCTCAACAGCCATCTTCATGGGCATGCACGGGATAATGCAGGGCTTGGCCCCATTTGTTCCCATCATCAGTAGCATGTGTTCATATGGTACAAGCATGGTGTTGGTTTGCCTTAGGAATTCAAACCCAACTATCAGCTCGAAGTCATCTATGATCAACACTCGCAGGTTGAATTTTCCTTCGTAAGGGCCAAACTTCACTGGTACCTCTTTGGCTATTACACCCACTGGCTGAGGAGGTGAGTTGATAGCTTTGACACGACCTCTACCCTTTCCTACAACTAGACCAAGGCGCTCCACCTGAGTCAAGGCTAAGTAGTTGTGGGTAGCACCCATGTCTATCATCGCCCGAATGGGCTTGCCATTCACCTTCATCTCGACGAACATCAAGCTCCTCTCTTGTTTAAGAAGAGTCCCCTCATCCACCTTCTTTTTCCCTTTCTTGGTGATTGGACAAGGGTCCTTCTTCTTACGGATACCAGCACTGGTCTCTGCTAATGCCTCAGAAATAGAGCCAACAATTGCATTGAAGGCACCTACTGGTTCGGTCTGATCTGCATTGTCTGAGTCGTCATCGATCCCATCATCAAAAGCTTGATGTGTGTTCATCTGTCCATATGGGCATTCATTATTCCAATATGGTCCGCCGCAATGACGGTATCCTGAAGGGGGCTTTCTCCCCCGATCATTGTTGTTTGACGCAACACTATTGCTGCCTGAGGAGGGAGCCTTAGATTTGGTTGCACTCCGATCTCCCCCACTTTTGCTAGGGACACCATTGCTAGGTTGGCCCCCTTTTTATCCCGCTCTGGCAGGCGGTTGAGGCCTATCCTTCCGAGCTTCCACTTGATAGTCCCCAAGGCATTCAACTACTTGGATCACCTACCCTTTGTCTTTGCAGCTCCATACGGGCATAAGGTTTCAACCCTTTCAGGAAGGTGAAGATCTTGTCTTTGTCCCTCATGTCACGTATGTTTAGCATGAGCGCAGAGAATTCCCGCACATAGTCCCACACTAATTTGGTCTGGCGGAGCTCCTGTAGCTTTCTCCTTGCGTTGTATTCAACATTTTCGGGGAAGAACTGTAGGCGTATGGCTGCCTTCAGTTCTGCCCATGTCTCAAGAGCATCTTCACCGGCCATGATGGCTTCGTACCCGCCACCAGAGTTTAGCATCACCCTAAAGATACATGGCAGCAATTGCTACCTTCTTAGATTCTTCTAGGGCCCCAACGACATTGAAGTACTATTTGATGTCAAAGATGAAGTTTCCACTTCCTTGGCATTCCTAGCTCCACTGTATGGATTTGGCTCAAGAATTTTCAGTTTTGTGTCGCGAAGGCAAGGTTCACAGCACCCACGATTTGGTTTCCGCCTCCTCGAAGCAGGCCCAATAAAGCAGCATTGACAACATTGAGCTGGCCTGTCAAGTTGTCTATAGTTTGTTGCATGGCAGTCATGATGTCTGCCTCTTGTGCCCTGTAGGCTAAATCCTCGGCATGCTCCTGTTGGACGCCCTCGAATTTGCCAAAAATTTCGGTTGCCTCTGTGGCTGCCGTTAGTCGGTCTCCCTCAGAGTCGCGATTGATGTTTTCTATGTCAACTGTGGCCTGGAGCACTCTGTGGTCTAGGTCTTCTAACCTTTGCACTAGGCTGGTTCTTAGTTCAGGCACCGTATCCACGATGGGCCGTAATACATCAACCGTCTCTTCAAGGGCCACAATGCGTTCCCCATGACTCACCATGGTCAGGAATGGTGGTAATGGCAATGCGTTCCCTCGTCCGATGTCGAGCCTAGGCTCTAACACCAACTGTTATGCGGCGCCTTCCTGAGATTCCTTGGAAGGGCGACGTAAGGCTAAGCAACTGATGTCAGTGCAGTTACTGTCTACCAACTGAGGTCCCCTCCGTACGCTAGACGAGATTGTGAGTGCCGTACGGAAAAACCAATGTGAAGAGCAATTGAGAGAACAAATATGAGAATTGAGAATGAAAGAAAGCTTGATTGCATTAATGAAAGCTATTACAGAAAAGCAACACGGTGTCGAGGGGGAGAGATACCAGTACAGAGAATTGTTTGCTTGGTAGAAAGTTTGATTGCTTGACCCCCCCTAATAATGCTTAAAAANCCCCCCCCGCCCCCTAATAATGCTTAAAAAAATAAACCAAAGTTACAAGACTAGACTTAACTAAGCTAGAGAAACATAATGGAAGTACATGAAATAAAACTACTCTATATTTACAATGAAAAGGACTTAGTTTTCTACAAGGCAGAAATAGGTCCGTTGTCAGCAACATTGTCTTTAGTATCACGGTCTGCGCGCGCAGCGCTGTTGGCATCTGCCTGCGGCTGGGCGCTGGTGAGGGATATCAGTGGGGCGACAGAGGCACATGCGCGCTTGTCACTTGGCGCATCCAAGACCACAGGGCCGTCTGTGGCGCTAGGCGTTGGGAGGCTTGCTAGGATGCCACGGGGTGTGCCTAAGGGGTCATGGGGCATGGCTGGAAAGCCGCCCATGACATATATATATGAGTTCCATCAATAATCAAGAAACAGTTATGGGACACTTACATTCTCAAAATAGTATATCTTTCACTTCTTCCTTAGTTCTTTCAAATTCTTCATTATCAACAACTTCTAGATTCTAAAAAGAAACATATTTGTTTGGCATGCTTAGAAATTCTCACAAGTAAGAAGGGAGGCTTCTCCATATTTGATAAAATTAGTAGAATAGATAATTTTTTGAATAGACAGTAAGAAATAAAAATCCAAGTTAAAATTAGAATTCTAATGCTCATGCAAACTGATTACATATATACAAAATAATATCTCACCTATTGACATAAACCTTTTCTAACATATTCCTCATTTTTGCCATCCCAGTTATAAGCAACTAAGTTTCAGTACAGATAACAGAACAAAGCTGCCCAATTTATTCTAGGAAGAATTATTATAGGTATAAAGTGGTAGATAAATTCAACCAATTAACTACATCTACATCTGAAAAGGTAAAGAAAATCAAAAGGGGGCCTATACACAAATTTTTTGCTTCAGCCATACAACAAAAGTTATGAATTAAAGAAGCCAAGAATGTCTACATAAGGCAGAGGTTTATGTATTGCCTCAAAGTTATCTAGTAAAATTTTGAAGAAAGTAGATAAATAAAAATTTAGTGAGCAATATCAAATATTTAGATCAAAGTCTACAGCTCATAAGAACTTTTTACAGATGTAGTATTTTAATTTTGACCGTCAATTGTTGTCTATATATTTCAAAGATACCTAATTAGATAACATGCTAAGTTAATTGATACGTCTTCCCCTATGCGATAAATGATGTATTTTCTTTCATTGATGACATATCTTTATTAGCTTGAATTGTGTATGTATTCCTTCCGGTACAATTGTATAAAATGTTAAAATGTCTTCTATTCTAGTCCTGAAATTTCAATGAGTAGGCTAACAAATGCTTCATCAGAAACACCCTCCATTCCAATGTTATGGGTCCTAAAAATGGCCTACTAAATATCATAAGATTAATGGGTAGAAGAAACAGTATGAGTATTTTGTATTATTAGATCTTTATTACCATATGAGGTTTGTTAAATGTTGCTCCCAAACGCACACGCAAGTATACATGGTCGACAAGTAATATAGGATTCTAAGTCCAGATATTGTACCCACAGGGACTTGTGATTAACTATCAACTAAATCAAACCAAAACAATTAATCTATTCAACTGAATTCCAAAGTATGAATATTTAACTAAAGATAATCTAGAGTAGTAAACTAAGAAACAAAGGAAACAAATTGGCGAACTTAGACATGAATTCAATGGGAGAGAATATTCTAGAGCTATGGGTTAACTAACAATCCCGTTGAGTTTTCTACCTAAATTGTCTAATTAATTTATCTAGTTTATTGGTTGACGGGGTTAATTGCTCGTAGCCTTCTCCCGAAGTACAACTCGCCTATTCAAGCTAACCTAACGCCTATATTCCTGTGGAATTAGGATTAACAAGAACGCATTTATAATTCCCGTATAATAACCAAGCAAGGAGAATAGGTATATTCCTATCCTAACCGCAAATCCGCTCCCCCTAAGAGTTAAGATCTTGCTCTACTCAATCTTATATGCAATCTAGAATTCCCTCTCCCGAGTTCAATCCTAGATTAGTAGATAGTATTCAATTGGTGATCAAGCAATCAAATAATTAAGCGCAAGATTGAATAAATAAACCAATATGATAAAACAATAAGAACAATTCAAGCTTCAAACTACAACGTTCATGTAGCACCCAAAACTCTAGAACTAATAAACTATAAAATTAAAGGAAGAGAAGAGAAGAAAAATTAGTTAAAAGCCTCCTCCAAGTGTGGTGTGTGTTCCTCCACGTGAAACTCCCTTAAAAGTATGTTAGATATCCTCAAAAGTGGCGTCCTCCCCTTAAAAGTGGTGTCCTCCCCTCAAAAAATATGTTTAGCCTTGCTTTTATACGTGTTGGGTAGGTCTAGGGCCGAAATAACCTTTTCCCGGGCGAAATTGGAGAAAATTCACATCACCCTCCAATATTTTAGCTACTATTTTTGGCGCCACAGGTAGGGCTGGGCGCCACAATTCGCAAGTTTCCCGGTTTCGTTCGTTTTGGCTCAAATCTTGCGCATTTGGCCCCCAATTGATCCCGAATCATTCCTACACATAAAAACACTATTAATATAAATCATAGCATTTAACATCCCAAATTCACGAAACAAAATTAAAATATGAGGCGATATACATAAAAATATATATGATTTAAGCTAAACATCAACACCCCACACTTAGACTCTTGCTCGTCCTCGAGCAATGGACTATCTAATAAACCCGCAACTACGTACAAGTCTCAATTATAGAGGAGCACCTTAACTTCTAATCACACACTATACCCTCGACTATGATCAATACCGGCACACAAGCATGAATGCACAAAATTTCACATTCTTCCCGTTTAAGCATGCCCAAGTATAACATTTCAAATAAATCAATTCCAACAACCTATTTGTCATCACCCAACCTCAAAAGTCGACTAGTAACCACTAAGCACCCTCAACTCATGCACTCACCCAACAAGAAAATTTACAACATCACCAATCATTCATGAGATCATGTGCCCTCACCACAAACAAAAGAGTGAAAATATACTAGTCCACACATTCAAATGTGCTTTTGAATATAAATTAAGGACATCACACAATTGAACAAAATTCGCTCACTCTCACAAAGAATTCATATGCATCCCGTGGTCGTACCATAAGCTTGCCCGTAGTGTATATATGTACTAATTTAAGCTAGCCAAATCTAGGATCAATTAGGACTTTAACGTTGTAATGTAGGCTAAGGGACGGGTGTGATACATTTAGAAATAGTGACTAACCCTCCTAATCACTTTAATACACTACATTCACAATTCAAGCACATATTCTTCTCAACCAATTCACTTGCCACAAACCATATGCACATAGTCCTTACGTTCATTCAAGCACCTCTATGCTCCCACTAGCACAAATTATTAAGAATTGGAGGTGTTTTATACATACTTTCACTATCATTTTTTTTCTTTTCTTTCAATTTTTCTTTTCCTTTCTTTTTTTTTTCTTTTTTTCACACACTCCTTACATTAAGGTTCATTGGCTAGTGTCTTTTGATTTCAACTTTAGTGCACCAACGGGCCCTTCCATGGTTCCACTCAAAAGCTACTCCCCAATCTCTAACCTTACTTATTTTAGCGACTAACTGTCTTAGGAGGTAAAGGTTCAATCAATATCAAATTAAGAACAAAATAGGGTATGGTTTGTAATGTGGGTGCCAAAGAAAAGGTCTATAGGCTCAAAGGGGCTAGCAACGGAAAATTTTATTTTTATGTTACAAGAACATCCATGACCAAGCAATAAAATGCCTACGTCATCTCCTAGATTAGCACAACTTACAATTTCGCTTTAATTAAAACACGGGGCAAGTTTTAGACTACATAGGATAGCACATAAAATCACAAATCCTCACACACACGTTGCACATGACTCAATCAAGACGATTATGTTCAACTATCAAGTCAAGCAAGCACACATAATTGAGAAATTTAAGCAATAATGCACTATGTGGCATATGAGTCAAACAACTGAGAAAAGGCGTCACAAAATAGGCTATTTACTTTACTTAGGCTTCACAATTCAAACCAAGGAATACTACCCAACTATTCAAAAAATCTTTTTGGTATTTTTAATCGGATTTTTTGCCTCAAGAAAATTGTCAAAAAGATCCATCATCAGGAAAAGTCCGACCTTTTTCAAAATTTCTTTTTTTTCAATTTTCTTTTTTTTCTTTTTTTTTATTTTTTATTTTTAAACCTAGACTATGTCTACTACAAGTTCCAAAGAAAAACTAAATAAAAAAAATAGTTTTTATACAATTACACTTCAGAAAGTAGTTTCCTCACCCCACACTTATATTATGCATAGTCCTCGATGCATGATCACAGAGAAAGACATTAAAACAAGGGTGAGAAATACTCCCTGAGACCCTGTCGGGCCTAGCTCGAACATGATCCTCAATATTAAGGGTCGGGACGACCCCACACTTAAGCTCAAACATGCTCCTCAGCTTCAACTTTGGATACTCAGACTTCTCCTACTCTGCAAAACAAGAACAACACAAAACATGACACTATTTAAAAAAATAAAAAAATTAAAATACAGGCTGGGTTGCCTCCCAACAAGCGCTTGATTTAACGTCGCGGCACGACTCCATCACTTTCACCACTTTTCCTTCCACTTTGAGGATATGAATAGTGCCCCCAATTTTGCATCAATTTTTATATCACGTTGATGAGGCGGTGGTGTAAAAATAAAGAACCCAACTAGTAGGTATCGCATCTTGCACTTTTTGGCCTTTAAGTGAGGAATGTCGTTTTGTCTCCTTGACATCACAAATTTAAGAATATAAGCACTTTGTTCCTCATCCATTGACTCCTCCATATGCTTGACTGGATCAATTCCTATGTCACCAACCAAACACAATGTTGAAAAGTGTTTAGAATGAGGTCCAATACGCTCCAACTCCAAAATTGCATTATTTTTGACATCCTCAATTTCGCACTCTTCGTCAACCTTGGAATCATTAATAATATTTTGGTCTAATAATTGGTATTCCTCTTTGTGCTTCACAAGCTGGCCAGTATCCACAAAAATTGGTTGTAGGGCATCAGACGCCTCAACCTTTTTATTCAATTGATCGTGCAGGTCATGGATATCTAAGCCAAATTGGTCTATCTCTCGCCTGAGCTCAGTTCTTTCGTCTATCAGCTGTTCTGTCATATTTGAAAGACCATCACGAAGAAACTCTTGAGATTTTATCAGTTGAGCTTGTTCCTCTAGCCAAGATTGGCTCACTACATCTGCTTCTTCAAAATTTTCTTCTGGTGGGAACTCTCTCTCTTCAGCCACTTCCTCCGCCTCAGCCATCATTCTCATGATTGCTTCACTAATTCTTTGTAAAGCCTTTCGATTTTCATCTTGTTGCTCGGCTACTTGCCTCATCATCATCTCATGTTGCTCGACTACTTGCCTTATCATGTCCATCGAGCCATGCTTTCCATATCCTCCACTTCATTGATCCTATCAAACTCATAAACATTATTAGAAATATTATAATAAGAACTCTGGGAAGGATAATAAGAATTAGGACAGCCATCCCAATGGCCACCTTGACAACCACACACATTACAAAAATTCCACACATCAGATTGAGATGCACAATTTTGCCCTAAGTGTGGTCCTCCACAATATGGACAAGGATCACCATAATAAGAATAACCAATATTCGATCAATTATCATTCCAAGATGCCATATCAACAAAGATAGTAAAATATTAAACTAAGATGAAATAAAAAAAATAAAAACTTGAATAGGCAAAAAGTAAAAATCCAATCTAGTAAAATAGTTAATTTCTAAGTCCCCGGCAACGGCGCCAAAAACTTGTTGCTCCCAAACGCACACGCAAGTATACGTGGTCGACAAGTAATATAGGATTGTAAGTCCAGATATCGTACCCACAGGGACTTGTGATTAACTATCAACTAAATCAAACCAAAACAATTAATCTATTCAAGTGAATTTCAAAGTATGAATATTTAACTAAAGATAATCTAGAGTAGTAAACTAAGAAACAAAGGAAACAAATTGGCGAACATAGACACGAATTCAATGGGGGAGAATATTCTAGAGTTATGGGTTAACTAACAATCCCGTTGAGTTTTCTACCTAAATTGTCTAATTAATTTATCTAGTTTATTGGTTGACGGGGTTAATGATCACGCTCAACTGAGTCTCGCAAAAGACTATGCGGGCGTTGCAAATATAATCTGAGTATTTATGGCCAGTGTCGAACTACAGAGAATTAACCTATCAATTACTATTGTCAGATTACTAAATTCACACAATCTGTTTTCCCAAACTTTTTGATTCACAATGGTTGATTTTTGTAACAACTAAAGACTGAAAGTAATTAACAGCTGAAAATTAACTAAACTTGATGTGTAAACAATTGGAATAAGGTCTAAGGCAATGGTTTCCCCCGTTGGTAATTTCCTTGCTTGTATATGTCTTATAACTATGATTTAGTTGTCTCTATCAATCATGAACGCTTCAGCTATCATAAATCTTTCTCAAGCAATTATGATAATTTACTAGACGTACTCTCTCAAGCTACGCTTGCTAGATTGACAATACCGTTCACTTAGATTGCACCCGAGGTATCGTTATCTCTAATCCAACCTCTAAACCCTCGGTTATGACTCTCGTCTATACTCCGGGAGTGATGTTGTTCATACAATCACCTAAATATGTACTCTCTCTCAAGTAGATACATAATAAATAGGAACGGATAGTTGAGGGCCCTTTCAACTAACCACAATCAAAACATAGATGAACAAATAGAGATTAACAACCAAATCCAACTATATTAATAAAACAACCAAGTCATCCCCAACGGGTTCCACCAAAATCTTAGATTAAGGTATTTAGCTACTCATAACAATGGAGGAATAAACTGCTAGAAGATTCATAATCAAAGATTGCAAGAAAAATAAAAGAGAATAAGAGTAATGATGTTTTTGGAGATCTCTCACACTTGTTTCTCTTGCCAAAGTACTCTTCAAAGTCAAATCTGACCTAATGTGGCCGAATTTCTACTTTTTATAAGGGTTTTACACCAAGTTTTTCCGACTTGACACTTTTGTCCCTGGCTTTTTCGCGTTCTGCCGCGGCCCTACTGCGGTTATGCCAGGACCGCGGCCAAAGAGGTCCTCTGAATCTGCAGCTCTGCTCTGCCGCGGCCCTACCGCGGTTACGGTCTGACTGTGGCAAGCCAAGTTCAGCTCTGCTTTTGTCTCTTGACTTGGTGCATTTCGTGGGCATTGTTTGATTGGCCTCCTTTTCTCCGTAATTGATCCCAAACTTGCTCCATCGACTTCTTTCATTGGATATAGCCTGCAAAGCATGAAAAGCACTAATCAGAGCATTTGGTTATCACTTTTTACCACAAAGCTATACAAAAATGTGGTTCTTTAGGGTCCAATTATAGTCTAATTCACCTATTATCAACACCCCACACTTAAATCCTTGCTCGTCCTCGAGCAAGTTGAACCACACTTCTAGGCCTATTCGTTAGATGCATTACCCTTTTTATGTCACACCTGCTATTATGAAAGAACAACCTAAGCAGTGCAACAGCCACACCTCAGATGAAGACTCTAATGCCATGCCACACTCATGCTTACTTTATGTACTCTAATAGAAGTGAAGACTTGCTTTTTCTTCTTGAGTTTAATGCCCTCACATCACATTTTTTAGAGAAGTTCCACACATATGAAATCAAACAACAGGGAACTGTAGATAGAAAGAAGTCACTCACTCTCAGCAAAGAACATTCATATGCCACACAGATACACCATAAGCTTGCCCTTAGTGTAATACTCTACTAATCGAGTTGCTCAGTCTAAGATCAATAGGGCTTCATTTGGTTGTAATGTAGGCTACGGGACGGGTAGGATACATTTAGATATGAAAGTGACTACACCTCCCTAAGCACTTTAATACATACATTTTATCAATTAAACCTCATCCTTATGTCACCCCAAAATTCCACCTTCACATCAGTGTAATTACCCTATTCTTCTTTAAGCACACTTGCATCAAGAGCCACCACTTGTCTTGGAATTATTATTATATATATATATATATATATATATATAAATTTTTTTTCAATTCAAGTGGCTCTTCTTTTTCAAAACAGTGCACCTTTTTCCTTATTCAACTAGTTCCACTCGAAAGCCAAACCGGCCACCCCACACTTTAACTTTTACAAGGTTCATAACAATTCAATTGCTTATGAGAGGTGAAAAGGTTCAGATAGATGGTTAATTCAAACCAATGGGTAAGGCTTGTAATGTGGTTGCCAAAGAAAAAGGATTATAGGCTCAAAGGGGTTAACTATGGTAATATGTACAGGTAGATTAATGATTATATGGGCTACACAAAGAAATGCCTAAATCATCTCTACGACCAAACAACTACTATTTCGCTTTGCACACACACGGGGCAAGTTCTAGGTATCGCATGCAAGCATAGAATACGTGTATAACCTCACACACACTTGGCATATAACTCAATCCAAATTAGTTTGTCAACACATTCACATGAGTGTTCAAGCAAGACAGGGTGTGCAAAATTAAGGCATAAGATTAAGAGTCTACACACGAGCCTAGGCGTCGCACCCTCAAGTTCGTTTTAAGTATTTGCAGGTATGTACACCACGGGATGCATTCTTGCCCAACCCATCTTAGCCCAAAAGAGTCCTAAGGGTCCTAAAATCTATTAAAGAAAAATCTACCTAACCCGGTTCAAGAAAAACCCTTGGAAAAGAACCGCGGTCAAAAGAAAAATCAAGGGGGAATTACTACACTACCTAAAAAAAAAAATCTTTTTGGCTTTTTGATTGGACTACTTCCCTCAAGAATACTGTCTAGGTGGTCCGTCATCAGGAAGAGTCTCCTACCTTTTCTAGTTTTTTTTTTGTTTTTTTCTATATATCCGACTTTAGCCCTCAAGAGACCCGTCGACAAGCGTCCGTCGTTGGGCCAAGTTGGTTACATCTGAGCTACATACACAACAACACATATATACACTAACAACACATATATACACTAACAACACATATATACACTAACCCAAGTCTCCCACCCCACATACAAAGAGTATGGCTTGTACTCATGTCATAAAACAAATTAAAACATAGAAGGGTAAGCGGACTTCCCTGGCCATCATTCGGAGTCAGAGACGGTGTTGGGATCCACGTGACAGGCCCTCCCTAGAGCACGGAACCAAGCCATCACCCGGCTCTCAGACCTGGCCTGCCGTCTAGACATGGCATCCAAACAAACATGCAGGCTATCCACAGAGGTGCGAAGTTCTGCCACATCTTCCTCCACAGAAGACAACAAGGGTCGGCTGGTGTATGATCTAGCGAACTCCGCCCCAGTATGGGGTTGCCGTGAGGAACCAGCTGCATCATAAGACCTCCTGGGTGGTGCCATGGGTGCTGGGGCATCATCATCATCGTCCAGGTCAATGTGTGTAGGTGCATCTCTGCCCACTTTGATCTTTGACGCTCTGAAAGCTGTTCTTGGGGGTAAAGTGCCATCCATAGGATTGACTGGGACATTAACCATCAAACATACTGCGTCACAAGTGAGGGGAAGTAAAACCCCTTAGTCATCAGAGGGGACCGGAGGATCATTTCATCTCCAATGATTTTAGCAATATCAACGTCCTTCCTGGTCACGAAGCACCAAACCAGTAGAGCCCGCAAGCTGTTCACATCTGTTGTGTTGCCCGTGGGCAACAATCTGCTACAAATTATGGTGAACCAGCACTTAGCTTCCCATGTGAATGACTTGGAATGCAGGGTCATGTTTTCCTAAAACCAAACTGGCCTTCCCCCTGAGCATATGGCCTCAATCAGAGTGCCCCAATCGACCCCTGGAGAATTGTGGTAATAATCATTGGCTCCAGTGAACGGAGGCAGTTGCAGGACCTGGTGAATTTTCTAGACTGAGGCATCTACTACTTGGCCCCGCACAATCACAGACCAGCACATATGTTCCGGGCAGTTCGCGTAGAACTCCCGGACTATCATGGGTTTTGCCGTGTCAGGTTCATCGAACAAGTACTCCATCCCTCGCCGGCGGATTTCCTCGTACATGTCCGGCTTTTCAACACGGAGGGTGGCCCTGTCAATACCAATCTCCGGGACAAAGTTTTTAGTGGCTTTCGCATGAAACCTGTCCTGGGCCTCCTCGGATGTGAACCGAGTGGCATCATAAGTGGGCACGTCGGAAGTGCTTTCCGAGTTCCTACGCTTCTTTCGGGCCATAGTACCTGGGCTCGTTCTGGTCCACCGCGGTTACGCTGCGACTGCGGTGGGATAACTTCAGAGAGGGATCACGACCGCGGTCCCACCGCGGTTACGCTGCGATCGCGGTGAACCAACTTCAAAGAGGGTTCTCCACCGTGGTCCCACCGCGGTTACGCCGTGACCGCGGTGGACCTGTTCCTGAATGCCAATTTCGCGGTTCTTTTCATTGTTTTGCCCCATAGGCACTATTTTTACCTCTTTTAATGCATACCTTACCCATGTTATGCCCAGGCTCGTGATGCAAAGTCCTCCGCACTAACCTGCATAAATACAACATGTTAGAAATTCTACTATCGTGGGTTGCCTCCCATGAAGCGCCTGATTTAACGTCGCGGCACGACGCAAGTAGTTGAGTCCTTACTCCTCATTCGCGTACTGGGGTTCTTTTAAATTAGTCACCACTGTATCCCCTTTTTCTTTAGCTATTCCAAGGTAATGTTTCAACCTTCGCCCATTAACTGAGAACTTGTTTGTCCCATCTTCCGACTCGATGTCAACAGCTCCACTTGCAAACAATTTGCACCACTCTAAATGGTCCTGACCATCGGGACTTTAACTTACCCGGAAACAATCTCAACCGTGAATTATACAATAATACCTTTTCACCGGGTTTAAAGTCTCTGTCCACGATGTGCTTGTCATGCATCTTCTTCATTCTTTCCTTATAGAGCCTCATGCTTTCAAAGGCTTAGTATCTAAATTCTTCCAGCTCATGCAACTCTGTCAGTCGATTTTGTCCAGCTGCTTCAGGATCCATGTTCAATTGCTTCAGTGCCCACCAAGCTCGATGTTCTAGCTCCACCGGCAGGTGACAGGCCTTCCCAATTACCAACTTGTATGGTGACGTACCTATTGGTGTTTTGAATGCAGTTCTATAGGCCCAGAGTGCGTCATCAAGCTTCTTTGCCCAATCAGTTCGTATGGCATTAACAGTCTTCGTTAGTACACTCTTTATCTCCCTGTTGGACACTTCAACCTGCCCACTGGTCTACGGATGGTAAGGAGTAGCCACCTTGTGGCGTACATCATACTTAGCAAGTAATTTCTCGAAGGCTCTATTGCAGAAGTGAGTGCCTCCGTCACTGATGATCGCTTTTGGTGTCCCAAACCGGGTGAATATGTTCTTTTTCAGAAATCTGACCACCACTCTTGCATCATTTGTGGGCAACGCTGCAGCCTCCACCCATTTAGACACGTAGTCCACAGCAACAAGGATATACTTATTGCCAAATGAGCTGACAAATGGACCCATAAAGTCAATCCCCCACACATCAAACACCTCTACCTCTTGAATTGGTTTCATTGGCATCTCATGGCGACGGGAAATGTTTCCCGTCCTCTGGCATTCATCGCAGCCCTTTACCCAGAGGTGCACATCTCTAAACACAGTTGGCCAAAAGAATCCGGCCTCGAGCACTTTCGCAGCTGTTCTGACCCCTCCAAAATATCCTCCATATGCTGATGCGTGACAAGCCTGCAAAATCGAAGATTGTTCTATCTTGGGGACACACCTCCGGATAATGTTATCAACACATATTCGAAACAAATGAGGTTCATCCCAATAATACATGCAACAATCACGAAAGAACTTTTTCTTTTGAACAGATGAAAGGTCATATGGAACTATACTGCAGGCCAGGTAGTTTGCAAAATCTGCATACCATGGCACATCCTCAAGGCTAGCTGCGAGCAGCTGCTCGTCTGGAAAGGTTTCCAGAATCTCTTCGACCTCGACTGATTTTTCAGCTCCTTCAAGTCGTGATAGATGATCAGCGACTTGATTTTTTGTGCCCTTACGGTTACGAATTTCGAGGTCAAATTCTTGCAACAGCAGAACCCAATGAATCAGGCGCGTCTTAGACTCCTTTTTCTCAATTAGGTACCTAAGAGCTGCATGGTCAGTATACACAATTACCTTGGAACCAATCAGATATGATCGGAACTTGTCAAAAGCAAACACAACTGCCAACATCTCTTTCTCCGTCACTGTGTAGTTGAGTTGTGCACCGCTTAGCGTTCTGCTTGCGTAGTAAATCGGGTGCATCAGCTTATCTTTTCGCTTCCCCAAGACTGCTCCTATAGCATAGTCGCTGGCATCACACATGAGCTCAAATGGTTGCTCCCAGTTGTGTGCAACAATGATGGGTGCAATTATCAACTTCTTCTTCAGTTCCTCAAATTCCAACCTGCAATCATTAGAAAACACAAAGGGCTGATCCTTTTCAAGGAGTTTGCATAATGGGTTAGCAATTTTGGAAAAGTCTTTTATGAAACGCCGGTAGAACCCGGCGTGTCCAAGAAAACTTCTCACCGCCTTGACTGAAGTGGGCGGTGGTAACTTTTCAATCACGTCAACCTTAGCATGGTCGACCTCAATTCCTTTTCTGGACACTCGATGTCCTAGGACTATCCCTTCTTGTACCATAAAATGGCACTTCTCCCAGTTTAGTACTAAGTTTGTCTCCACACATCTTTGAGCACTCTGCTTAAGTTGTGAAGACAGTCTTCGAATGAATCTCCCACCACGGAGAAATTATCCATAAAGACTTCCATAATGTCCTCCACCATATCTATGAAGATGGCTAACATGCACCGTTGAAAAGTCGTTGGTGCGTTGCAAAGCCCAAAGGGCATTCTCCGAAAGGCAAAGATGCCATACGGACAGGTGAAGGATGTTTTCTCTCTATCTTCGGGGGCTATTGATATCTGATTGTACCCCGAATATCCATCCAAGAAACAAAAGTGCGATCTTCCGGCCAGCCTGTCCAATATTTGGTCAATGAAAGGCAAGGGAAAGTGGTCCTTTCGGGTGGCGGTGTTCAATTTCCGGTAATCCATGCAGATTCGCCACCCTGTGACTGTACGAGTTGAGATCAACTCATTGTTGTCATTTTTCACAACAGTCATTCCCCCCCTTTTCGGAACACATTGGACAGGGCTGACCCAATTAAAATCAGAGATGGGGAAAACGATTCCCGCATCTAACCATTTGATCAACTCTTTCTTTACAACCTCTTTCATATTAGGGTTTAGCCTTCACTGATGTTCCCTGGAAGGTCTGTGCCCCTCCTCCAGGAGAATCTTATGCATACAGAAGGCTGGGCTGATACCCTTTATGTCTGCCATGGTCCAACCAATGGCAGTCTTGTTATCCTGCAGTACCTGTAAGAGCCGTTCTACCTGCACATCTAGCAAACAGGATGATATAATAACAGGCAGGGTTGAATCAGGGCCTAATAATACATACCTGAGGTGATCCGGGAGTGGCTTCAGCTCCAGGTTGGGTGGTTCCTCTATTGATGGCTTTGCTAGAGGAGTGGCCCTTTTTTCCAGCTCAAGGGACTCGAACTGAGGTTCCCTTGACCAAAACCCTTGGCCTTCCAGTGCCATAACCCATTCAGCTAACCCTTCACTATCCATTTCTTCTAAATTCGTCAGACATGCCTCCAATGGATCTTTCACAGTTAGGGTCCTATCATCTTCTTGCAGGATTACATCCACTGCCTCCGCTAGAGAGCAATTAGCATATTCACTAGGTCTCCTCATTGATTGCTGAACATTGAATATGACTTCTTCATCGTTCAATCTCATTTTAAGTTCCCCAGTCTCACAGTCTATCACTGCTCTCCCAGTGGCTAAGAATGATCTCCCTAAAATAAGGGGTATCTCCTCATCCACCTGACAATCCAGAATCACAAAGTCTGCAGGGAACACGAACTTCCCCACTTGCACCAGCACATCATCAAGAATACCAGTTGGTCTTTTCACAGTGCGATCAGCCAACTGTAGCAGCATAGAAGTCGGTCTAGCTCTGCCGATGCCCAATTTAGTGTACACTGCCAGCGGCATCAGATTTATGCTGGCTCCCAAATCACACAACGCCTTTGCAAAGGCATAACTTCCAATTGTGCATGGAATAGTGAAGCTACCTGGATCGGACATCTTTTGAGCCATCGGTTTTGCCACCACTGCACTGCAGGTCTGTGTTAGAGTTACGGTGGATAGATCCTGAAAATCAAACTTCCGTGACATTAGATCTTTCATCATCTTGGCATAACCGGGCATCTCCCTCAAGGCATCCATCGGAGGAATATTCAACTGAATTTGACGTAGCATTTCCGTGAACTTTTTGTATTGGTCTGCCTTCTTTTGTTTGACCAGTCTCTGAGGGAAGGGTGCATGTATCACCCTTTGTGCATTGCTTGCTGGCTTCTCTCTGTTAGGATTTTCTGGCACAAGAGGTGCCACCTGTTCTGCAACTTGCTCGTTCTCCTTTTCTTTGCCTTTTTCCTCTCGACTCTGCTCAACCACTACTTCAGTAAGTTCGGTTGGTTCTTCTACCTCTAATTGAACTGGAGTGGCTGGTGTAGTATTCTTGCTGGCTTGTGCAATTTCCTGCTCTCTATCTAAATCTCTACCATTCCGGAGACTGACTGCCATCAGCTGATTCGGGTTTTTCTCCTTGGGGTTTATGTTTGTGTCTGCAGGTAAAGTTCCCGGAGGACGGTTGTTCAAAGCCATGGACAACTGACCCAGCTACGTTTCAATACTCTTTATGGCTGAATCATGCACTGCCAATTTTTCCTGCACTTTATTATTTGTCCCAATGAGTTGCTGAAGCATCCCCTGATCTCCACCATGTTGTTATCTTGCTGCTGAGGGGGTGGTTGATAAACCAATTGCTGCTGATTTTGCCGTGGATAACCCTGTGGTTTCTGATAAGGCACTGGCACTAATTGGTTTTGAGGGTGCATAACCCCAGGCTGCTGCATATTAGGCCTATACTGCTGATTTTGCTGCGGTCTCCACTGCTGTGCTCCTTATCTCTAACCCCCATAGTTGTTGACATAATTCATATCTTCCCGGACCCCTTGATTTTCACCTTCTCCACTCCATGAACACACATAGGACTGATTAATACACGGTGTACATAGTCCTCCATTCGTTGTATCAACGATGTGCACCTGTTTTGTACCCATCTCATCAATCTTCTTTGTTAGTAGGCTCATCTGGGTCAGGAGTGTGGCCATGTTCTCTTCCTGCGAATTATTGGGATCAAGTGGAACTGAATGCACTATGGGTGCCAGTGTTGCACCTCTAGTCATCCACCTGCCTTTTGTGACATCTTATCGAGGAGAATTTTGCACTCGGTGAATGTTTTGCTTAAGAAAGCACCTCCAGCTGAAGCATCCACATTCGCTTTCAAGTTGTCAGCTAGAGCCATGTAGAATCCCTGGTCGAGCATCTGGTCTGGAATGCCATGATGAGGACACTTCACAAGCATCCCTTTAAATCTCTCCCAAGTTTCTTGTAAGGACTCGGTGGAATGCTGCCTAAACTGCAATATGGCATCAATTTGCTGTGCAGTCTTGTTAGGCGGATAGAACTTGTTCAGAAACTGCTTGACTAATTCCTCCCAAGTGGTAATAGAGTTGATAGGGAGCGAATTTAACCAAGTCTGAGCTGCCCCGGTTACTGAGAATGGGAACAGGAGCAGTTTGATAGCTTCAGGGGTTACATTGGGCCGCCTTTAGGTCATGCAAATTGATAGAAAATTTTTCAAGTGTTGTTGCGGGTCTTCAATGCTTGACCCGGAGAACAGTCTCTTATTTTGCAGTAGATGCAGCATGTTGTTGGTGATCTGGAATGTCTCCGCTTGAATTGCAGGCACAGCTATGGCAGTGGCCAGATTGTCAGCTGTAGGCTGTGCCCAGTCATAACGTGCAGCCTCGGGCACAAGAGGTGCCACTCCTCTGGCATTTAAGTCAGCTGGCTCATCCCTGATGTTTCCATTGACGTTATCTACGTCACCCATGTCAAATTCGAGTTGGTGTGTTGGTTGAGGTTATTGAAGTCCTTTGTTGGCACGGTTCAATGCCCTGAATATTTTTTCGGGGTCTGAGAGTCCTTCTAGAAGTTCTCCAGTCCTCGAAGAATTTCTAGGCATACACCTGCTTTCCACAAGATTTCAAACGTTAGAATTTCAATAAAAAAATTGGTATAGAAAAAACTGAATACACTTAGAATTTTTGTATTTCTTTCAATTGTAATTGATAACACCGTTAATTCCCCGGCAACGGCGCCAAAATTTGATCACACTCAACTGAGTCTCACAAAAGGCTAAGCGGGCGTTGCAAATATAATCTGAATATTATAGCCCAGAGTCGAACCACAGGAAATTAACCTATCAATTAGTACTGTCGGATTCACTAAATTCACACAATCTGTTTTCCCAAACTTTCTGATTCACAATGGTTGATTTTCTAACAACTAAAGACTGAAAGTAATTAATAACTGAAAATTAACTAACTTGATGTGTAAACAGTAGAAATAAGGTCTAAGGCAATGGTTTCCCCCGTTGGTAATTTCCTTGGTTGATATGTCTTATAACTACGATTTAGTTGTCTCTAACAATCATGAACGCTCAAGCTATCATAAATCTTTCTCAAGCAATTATGATAATTTACTAGACGCACTCTCTCAAGCTACGCTAGCTAGATTGACAATACAGTTCACTTAGATTGCACCCGAGGTATCGTTATCTCTAATCCAACCTCTAAACCCTCGGTTATGACTCTCGTCTATACTCCGGGAGTGATGTTGTTCATACAATCACCTAAATATGTACTCTCTCTCAAGTAGATACATAATAAATAGGAACGGATAGTTGAGGGCCCTTTCAACTAACCACTATCAAAACATAGATGAACAAATAGAGATTAACAACCAAATCCAACTATATTAATAAAACAACCAAGTCATCCCCGACGGGTTCCACCAAAACCTTAGATTAAGGTATTTAGCTACGCATAACAATGGAGGAATAAACTGCTAGAAGATTCATAATCAAAGATTGCAAGATAAATAAAAGAGAATAAGCGTAATGATGTTTTTGGTGATCTCTCACACTTGTTTCTCTTGCCAAAGTACTCTTCAAAGTCAAATCTGACCTAATGTGGCCGAATTCCTACTTTTTATAAGGGTTTTACACCAAGTTTTCCCGACTTGACACTTTCGTCCCTGGCTTTTTCGCGTTCTGCCGCGGTCCTACCGCGGTTACGCCAGGACCGCGGCCAAAGAGGTCCTCTGAATCTGCAGCTCTGCTTTGCCGCGGTCCTACCGCGGTTACGGTCTGACCGCGGCAGGCCAAGTTTAGCTCTGCTTTTGTCTCTTTACTTGGTGCATTTCGTGGGCATTGTTTGATTGGTCTCATTTTCTCCGTAATTGATCCCAAACATGCTCCATCATCTTCTTTCATTGGATATAGCCTACAAAGCATGAAAAGCACTAATCAGAGCATTTGGTTATAACTTTTTACCACAAAGCTATACAAAAATGTGGTTCTTTAGGGTCCAATTATAGTCTAATTCACCTATTATCTGTTAATATTGCTCGTAGCCTTCTCCCGAAGTATAATTCGCCTATTCAAGCTAGCCTAACGCCTATATTCCTATGGAATTAGGATTAACAAGAACGCATTTATAATTCCCGTATACCAAGCAAGGCGATTAGGTATATTCCTATCCTAACCGCAAATCCGCTCCCCCTAAGAGTTAAGATCTTGCTCTACTCAATCATATATGCAATCTAGAATTCCCTCTCCCGAGTTCAATCCTAGATTCGTAGATAGTATTCAATTGGTGATCAAGCAATCAAATAATTAAGCGCAAGATTGAATAAATAAACCAATATGATAAAATAATAAGAACAATTGAAGCTTCAAACTACAACGTTCATGTAGCACCCAAAACTTTAGAACTAATAAACTATAAAATTAAAGGAAGAGAAGAGAAGAAAAACTAGTTAAAAGCCTCCTCCAAGCATGGTGTGTGTTCCTCCACGTGAAACTCCCTTAAAAGTATGCTAGATATCCTCAAAAATGGCATCCTCCCCTCAAAAGTGGCGTCGTCCCCTCAAAAAATATGTTTAGTCTTGCTTTTATACGTGTTGGGTAGGTCTAGGGCCCAAATAACCATTTCCTGGGCGAAATTGGAGAAAATTCACGTCACCGGCGCCCTCCACGGCGCTCCAATATTTTAGCTACTGTTTTTGGCGCCACAATTAGGGCTGGGCGCCATAGGTGGCGCCCAAATTCGCAAGTTTCCCGGTTTCATTCGTTTTGGCTCAAATCTTGCGTGTTTGGCCCCCAATTGATCCCGAATCATTCCTACACATAAAAACACTTTCAATTAATATAAATCAAAGCATTTAACATCCCAAATTCACGAAACAAAAGTAAAATATGAGACGATATACATAAAAATATATATGCTTTAATCTAAACATCATTAAATCAAACAAGACATCTCAAACTCCTTCGCGTAAACTGAGCATAATCTACCAAGATTTAATCAAATCCTACTTCATACATGATAATATGAATAAAAGATGTTAACTTAGTTCACTAAACTATGTGACTTTTTAAGAGCACTTACAGATTAAAAGAGGGACAACCATGATATTAATCATCCGCACATTCTCATCAGCTTGCATAATCTTTTTAATTCGAGCTGCAAATAAATAGGCAATGAGGTACTAGTATGGTATTCAAATCAAAGGGAAATTTTAGTTCTTATAACAAGATCTTATGTGACTTGAATGCAATTTGGTCTAGTTTAACACATTAAATAGAAAGGAAACAAAAGGAGAATGATTAATATCCAAATGGCCACCAAAGTAATAGTTGTCAAAATCTTTCTCAAGAAAACAAACTCTTTGCAAAAAAACATGAACCTTGAGAAACTAGACGAACAGTAAATCCACATAAAAACCTCAAACACTTTACCCTTACATTGAATGTTTATTTCTCGCATAAACATGCCTTGAAAAAGTCATATACCACAAATACTCTACCTCTCCTATAAACTGATGATATATCTTTCTTTATCTAATATACTATAGAGTTTTCTTTGATGCACTATATAGTAAAGTTCTTACCTAATATACTTTAGAGTTTTCTTTGAAGCACTATATAGTAAAGTGCTTAGTGACTGTAAAATTTGAGTGGCAGCAAGCCAACATATTGGAAATGTTGAATTACTTGTTAAAATTACTTAGCTTTTCGTGAAGTGTCTTTCTCAGACTCAAGAATCTCCTATAAACTCATGATGTATCAATATTTTCAAAGCCCACTAGAAACTCTAGAGTTTTTTCTAAGCACTAAAAGATAAAGTGCTTAGTGGTAGTAAAATCCGAGTGGCAGTAAGTAGCCAACACGACCTATCATAAGTGTCTCAACAAACTGTCCTACAATCTGCTTCAAGTCTCTGATTCCTCTTCCTAACAAGGTAGCATCAAAGAATTGTTCGTTCTTAATAAAGAATTAACTTGATGAGTATCTTGGCATCAAACTAAAAGAACAGTTGTTGAATCTTCAGTTGCTCTCACTCTATTTCATTGTACAAAATGTAAAATTGCAACATTTTTTTGTTATTTTTTTCCATATGTGAAATGGAGTAAGAAACACAGATTATGCCACAAAAGAAACAGTAATGAAAAAAAGAAGAAGAAAGATAGTTGCTTAGATACTGAGCATACAACTTCTGAAAGTGAAAATGAGCAAATCCTAGTGAGGCAAAAGGTCGAGCACCTAGAAGTCAGTTAATAAGAAAAGGATACTACTTGAAATACTCCAAAATTTTCTATGTTTACTGTTTTCATCTATCTACTTGAGCACACCATGGCTTAAAAGAAACAGTAATTTAATACAAGTGAAAGGCGAATTTCGCATGTCACAAACATTCATGTACCCATCTAACGCTCCCAAAAAGCAAATTGTCATGAACGCTGCTGAATTAGGAAAGGGGAGTGGAAATATCTAGAAGAAATGGGAAAGAGGCGTGTATATTAGGGTTAGCAGGAATAAGTCACGTGAGCTACACATGACTACTACAAGAAACAGCGTTGTTGCATTCAATAAAGGGAACGGTCGAGATCTAAAGCTATAGTTACAATTCAAGGGCTGAAATTAGACTTCAACACATTAAATAAATCGTTGAAGGAATCACAAAGACAGTTATGATTCTGGTAATGCCTAACTACCTCTCCCACTCTCTCTTCATTCTCACTTCTCTCTCTCTCTCCCTTACCTTCCTCACTCGTCTTCTTCCTTCTGTATTTTCAAGTAAACCGCCATTGGAATAGTTGATTGGAGATCCATAGTTTAGCTACCATATTACATTCTACTATACAATTGAGTGTAATTCGGATTCTTCCTATCAATAATACAAATAATTGATGTCTCTATAGTTTTTCTATTCTAGTACATTACAACTTGGTATCAGAGCATACTCCTGGCCAAATGAGGATTCCAGAGACTCGTTCCAAATCTACAGAAGAAACAGTAAAGAAGATTGAAAATCAGCTTCAAAATTACATTGAGTCCAATGACTCAAAAATAGAGGAACTGGGCAGAAAATTGGACTTGTTGATGGAGAAAATGGTTCACCACCACGATGGGATTCTAGGTAGTGCACCCAGGGACGGACTTCAGTTGGATAATTCAACGAGTCGACCCTATAAAGGGGAGTACAGCGAGTAGGGTAGACCTCAGAGGAGCAATCACCATGCTAAGTATGAATTTCCATATTTTGATGGAGATGAACCTTGCTCATGGCCGAGGAAAGGGGAAGGTACTTCCACGATCATCACCTCCTTGATCCAGAAGAGAAATTGGAAATAGCAGCTCTTCATTTGACGGGTAAGGCTGAATCCTTGTTTTTCTCCTATCAGATTAGCCAAGGTACAATTAAATGGCATGAGTTCACTGAAGAAATTTGTGAAAGATTTAAGGGAGATAATAATAGTAAATTCAATCTAGTGGGAGAATTTAAAAAGATTGAACAGAAGGGGTTAGTCGATGAGTATTTGGAGAAATTTGAAGACCTTAAGGCATGGGTACTGATTAGGAATCATACTATTCCTGAAGATTTTTTTTAGAATTTTTTGTGGAAGTGCTAAAAGAGGAAATTAGGCAAACTGTTAAAATGCTAAATCCTTTTTCTTTAAGCCAAGCTGTGGATAAGGCTAGACATCAAGAGAATTTACTAAGTGCATTGAGTAGAAAAGAAAAAGGGCAGTGGAACAAAGCCACTACTTCAAACTACCAACAGAATACTAGAGGAGGAGGATTGTCAATGGGAAATACTGGAAATAGATTGTTTGAAACTAGGAGAGCTCAGGGATTATGCTATAAATGTGGGGATAAATATCAGCCAGGACATCAGTGTAAGTAGAAGCTGAATGCCATATCTGCTACAACTGAACAACAGGAGGTGGAACCAATTGGAGAAACTGAAAGGGATACTATGAATTATAATGAAGTACCAGTTGAGGAACCAATGGATGAGGCCATTTGCTTAAATGCCCTATCAGGGACTGAGGTTCCTAATACTATCATATTGAGAGGGGAGGCTAAAAGGAACAGGATTACTATTCTCTTAGACTTAGGAAGCACTCATAGCTTCTTGGACTTAGAGACTGCTAAAAAGATAGGGTGCACCATTGGTGATGTAGTCCCTATGAGAGTTACTGTGGCTAATGGAAACCATATTTTTAGTCTCCACACTTGTCCAAAGTTAAAATGGAGAATTCAAGGAGTAGAATTTGAAGACTCAGTAAGATTGGTGAGACTAGGAGGTAATGAAATGATATTAGGAGGAGACAACCCTGTACTGTTAGATTTTGTAGAGTATAAGGTGCAGGTCACTCATAAGGGGAAAAGGGTGGAGTTGAAGGGAATCTACAGTCAAGAAGAACTGAAGAGTATGACAGTTACAGGGGTTAAACAGATGTTGAAAAAGAGGCAAGCTATATGGGCTCATTTGTTTACCATAACAGCCCAGCCAGAACCAGGGAGTGTAAAGAAAGAAAGGATACCTGCAGCAATCTCTAAAGTCATTGCTAAATTCCCAGATGTTTTTGCTGAACCCAAAGGACTACCTCCCAGAAGAGCTCATGATCATCACATACCCCTGAAGAACAATGCCAACCCAGTCAGCTTGTGACCTTACAGGTACAATACTTCCAAAAGAATGAAATAGAGAAACAAGTTAATGAGATTCTACGTAAGTAAATTATACAACCCAGCCATTCCCCATTTTCCTCCCCAGTCTTATTGGTTAAAAAGAAGGATGGTAGTTGGAGATTTTGCATTGACTATAGAGAATTGAACGAGTTGAGTGTCAAAGATAAATTCCCTATTCCATTAGTAGATGACTTAATGGATGAATTGAGTGGCTCTTCTATTTATTCTAATATTGACCTTAAGGCTGGTTACCATCAAATTAGAATGAAGGAGATTGATATCTATAAGACTGCTTTTAGAACTTATTTTGGTAACTATGAGTTCAAAGTCATGCCCTTTGGCCTAACTAGTACTCCTGCTACATTTCAGAGTCTTATAAATGATGTGTTTAAGACATTTCTCAGGAAATTTATTTTGGTTTTCTTTGATGACATATTGGTCTATAGTCCTACAATCTATAGCCATATGGTACACTTAAGGAAAGTGCTGGAAATTTTGAGGCAAGAGAAGCTCTTTGCGAAGCTATCTAAATGTTCCTTTGGACAGGATAGATTAGAGTACTTGGGGCACATTATATCAGGAAGTGGGGTAGCTACAGATCCTTCTAAAATTGAGGCCATGACCAATTGGCTAAGGCCTAAATCTGTCAAGGAATTGAGGGGTTTCCTGGGGCTTACAGGATACTACAGAAGATTTGTCAAGGCCTATGGCACTATTAGTAGACCTCTTATTCATCTCTTGAAGAAAAATTCATTTCAGTGGTCTGATGAAGCAGAAGGAGCCTTCCAGCAGCTTAAAACAGCTATGTCAACAGCCCTTGTGTTAGTATTAGCTGACTTCACAAAAACCTTCATTATAGAGACAGATGCTTGCTCCACAGGAATGGGAGCAGTTCTATTACAGGAAGGCAGACCTATTGTTTACTTTAGCAAGGCACTATCAATCAGAAATAGAGGTTTATCCACTTATGAGAAGGAATATTTAGCTGTACTAACTGCAATTGAAAGGCGGAGACACTATCTAATGGGGGGCCATTTCATTATAAGAACTGATCATCAAAGCCTCAATACTTATTGGAGCAGAAGATTACTACAGCACTACAACAGAAAGGCCTAACTAAGCTACTGGGCCTAGATTATGAGGTTCAGTATAAAAAGGGAACAGAAAACAGAGTAGCAGATGCTCTATCTAGAAGACAGGAAGGTAGCTCTACTCTGTGTGCCATCACCTCATCAGATCCTACATGGATGTAAGAAGTATGCCAAAGCTATGAAAATGACTCTAATGCACTACAATTGATAGTTGAGTTGATAGTAGACCCTTCTGGTAAACCTAAGCTCACTCTACAGCAGGGTATTATCAAATTTGACAATAGAGTTTGGGTGGGCAAAGGAACTAATTTGAGAGCCAAGATATTTGAGGGACTCCACCAGTCTCCCTTGGGAGGACACTCTGGTCAACTAGGAACCTACAAGCTAGTTGGGATGGTATTCTGCTGGCCCAATATGAAGACTGATATTTTCACATGGGTATCTGAATGTGACATATGTCAACGGATGAAGAATGAATGTCCACTCTCCTGGTTTACTCCAGCCATTGCCCATACCTGAGCTGCAATGGCAAGACATAGCCATGGACTTTGTGGAGGGTTTACCTTCTTCCAACCACAAGGATATAATCTTAGTGGTGGTGGATAGATTGACCAAATATGATCATTTCTTGGCTTTAAAACATCCTTACACGGCTAAAGAGGTAGCTGAGGCATTCCTACAAGAAGTTTACAAATTGCATGGGCTGCCTAAGTCTATAGTTACTGATAGAGATGTTGTCTTCACCAGTCAATTTTGGCAGAAACTATTCAAAGCTATGGGTACCAAGTTGAACATGTCAACAGCCTACCATCCTCAGTCGGATGGTCAAACAGAACGACTCAAACATTGCCTAGAAGCCTACCTACGATCCATGGTTTTTGCCAATCTTAAGAAATGGCTAAAACGGTTACCATTGGCTAAATGGTGGTATAACACCAATTATCACAGTTCTCTACGAACTACTCCTTTCTAGGCACTCTATGGGTTCCCTCTTACACAAGTACCCCTAGGGCCATTGCCTCATTCAACTCAAATACCAGTGGGAGCTAATTTAGCTCTAAGGCAGTAGATGTTACTCAACCTCAATGATAACTTGGTACAAGCCCAGGTTCGCATGAAATTTTATGCTGACAAGAATAGGTCTGACAGAGTCTTAGAAGTGGGAGATTGGGTTTATCTCAAACTCCAAACATATAGACAGTCGTCTATTGCAGTTCCAAAGAATATAAAGCTTAGTGCCAAATTGTTTGGGCCTTACAAGATTTTACAAAAGATAGGCAGTATTGCTTACCGTTTAGAGCTACCAACGACTTCCCAGATCCACCCTGTTATTCACGTCTCACAGTTGAAGAAACGAGTAGGCCTAGAGGTGGATCCCCAGCTTTAACCTCCGATTTGTGATTTGCATGGCAGTATAATGGTCCAACCCTTAGCAATTCTTGAACGTCGTATGGTTAAGGTCAATAATGCTGTCCAGGTCAAGGTGCTAGTCCAGTGGATGAACCTCAGCCCAGAAGAAGCCACATGGGAGGATTGGGGTTATGTCAAAAGTCAATTTCCTGACTTTGTAGCTCAGCTTCGACCTTGAGGACAAGGTCAGTCTTTATGGGGGGGTATTGTCATGAACGCCGCTAAATTAGGAAAGGGGACTGGAAATATCTAGAAGAAATGGGAAAGAGGCGTGTATATTAGGTTAGCTGGAATAAGTCACGTGAGCTACACATGACTACTAGGAGAAACGGCGTCGTTGCATTCAATAAAGGGAACGGTCGAGATCTAAAGCTGTAGTTACAATCCAAGGGCTGAAATTAGACTTCAACACATTAAATAAATCGTTGAAGGAATCACAGAGACAGTTATGATTCTGGTAATTCCTAACTACCTCTCCCACGCTCTCTTCATTCTCACTTCTCTCTCTCTCTCCCTTACCTTCCTCACTCGTCTTCTTCCTTCTGTATTTTCAAGTAAATCGCCATTGGAGTACGAGCATCAGAGGCCTGGTGGTTTATTTCAGAGAATTGAGCTTCTCGAGTGGAAGTGGGAGCGGATCACTATGGACTTCGTTACTGGACTCCCGCAGACTCGGAAGAAGTTCGACGCAGTATGGGTCATTGTTGATAGGCTGACCAAGTCAGTGCATTTCATTCGTGTGGCAGTCTCCTATTCTTCTGAGAGGTTAGCTGAGATCTATATCCGGGAGATTGTTCGCCTTCATGGTGTGCCCGTGTCTATCATTTCGGACCGAGGTACGCAGTTTAGCTCGCACTTCTGGAGAACAGTTCAGCGAGGGTTGGGCACGCGGGTTGAGTTGAGCACAGCATTTCATCCCCAGACGGACGGGCAGTCCGAGCGGACTATTCAGATATTGGAGGATATGCTCCGAGCTTATGTCATTGACTTTTGAGGCTCGTGGGATCAGTTATTGCCTTTAGCAGAGTTCGCCTACAACAACAGCTACCAGTCGAGTATCCAGATGGCTCCTTATGAGGCTTTATACTGTAGGCGGTGTCGGTCTCCCGTTGGATGGCTTGAGCCAGGAGAGGCTCAGTTGTTGGGTACGGATCTGGTTCAGGAGGCCTTGGACAAGAACAGGATTATTCAGGATAGGCTTCGTACAGTTCAGTCCAGGCAAAAGAGTTATGCAGACCGCAAGGTTCGAGATGTGGCTTTTATAGTCGGTGAGCGGATATTGCTTCGAGTGTCGCCTATGAAGGGCGTGATGAGATTTGGGAAGAAGGGCAAAGCTTAGCCCTAGGTTCATTGGTTCGTTTGAGATTCTTGATCGAGTGGGAGAGGTGGCTTATAAACTTGCATTGCCACCGAGCTTATCAGCCGTGCATCTAGTGTTCCATGTGTCCATGCTTCGGAGGTATCACGGCGATCCCTCCCACGTGTTAGATTTCAGCACTGTCCAGTTGGACAAGGACTTATCTTACGAGGAGGAGCCGGTGGCTATTCTAGACCGGCAGGTTCGTCAGTTGAGGTCAAAGAGTTTTCCTTCTGTTCGTGTTCAGTAAAGAGGTCAGCCTGCTGAGGCATCGACCTGGGAGTCCGAGTCCGATATGTGGAGCCGTTATCCCCATCTTTTTCCAGACTCAGGTACTTCCTTCTTATGCCCGTTCGAGGACGAACGGTTGTTTTAGAGGTGGAGGATGTGATGACCCAAAACGTCATCACTTGTTTTAAATTAAATTCTATGTTTTCGAGGCCTTGAAAACCTCATTTAGAGTCACCTCGATTTGCATGCATAGTCTGGGCACGTAGCCGGAAAGCTTAAATATGAAAATCCGTGAAAAATGGTAAAATTTGGCTATAAAATGAGTTAATTTGACTTCGGTCAACGTTTTGGGTAAACGGACCCGGACCCGTGATTTGACTGTCCCGGAGGGTCCGTAGAAAAATATGGGACTTGGGCGTATGCCCGGAATCGAATTCCGAGGTCCCAAGCCCGAGAAATGAATTTTTAAAGGAAATTGTTTTCTGAAATTGTTTAAGGAAATTTGAAATGAAATTTGATTAGAACATGTTAGTATCGGGCCCGTATTTTGGTTCCGGTGCCCGATACAGGTCTTATATATGATTTAAGATATTTCTGTGAAATTTGGTGAAAAATGGACGTCGTTTGACGTGATTCGGACCTAAATTGCTAAAGTTGATGTTTTATGAAGTTAGAGAAAAATTCCTTGATTTTGAGATTTAATTCGTTGTTATTGAGGTTATTTTGGCGATTTGATCGCACGGATAAGTTCGTATGATGTTGTTGGGTTAGTACGTATGTTTGGTTAGGGCCCCGAGGGCTCGGGTGTGTTTCGGATGTGATTCGGGAAGTTTTGAACTTAAGGAAAAGTTGCAGATTTTCTGCTACAGGTGCTCAGGCCTGTTGTTCATCGCGATCGCGTAGTCACTCTCGCGATCGCGTAAGGTAAATGGGTACAGGGGTGGATTTGTCCATGGCGAACGCGAAACCGCAATCGTTAATGCGGAGCTTTGGGGGATTGCTCATTGCGAACGCGACCTGTGTGGCGCGAACGCGTAGTGTTAATTGGAGGGGGCTGGGATTTTGGTCGTTCTTCTACGCGAACGCGTACATATGTCCGCGAACGCGAAGGTCAGGTGGTTTAACCCTTCGCGAACGCGTGGAAGAATTCGAGATCGCGTAAGTCCACTTACTGGCAGCCTTCGCGATCGCGACAGTGTTCTCGCGAACGCGATGAACACTGTCGCCCAGCACTTAAAACAGTAGCTAAAACGGGATTTGTTCAAAATTTCATAACTTCTTCATCTGAACTCCAAATTGGGCGATTTTTGAAAGAGGATTTCACCACAACTTCATAGGTATGTAATCTTAGACTCATTTTCTTCAATTTCCATTAACACCCATTAGATTTCTAGGATTAAATCATGTGAATAAGGGTAGAAAATTAGGGATTTGGGTAGAGTTAGGGCTTTTTGATTAATTGTGATTTAGACCTCGTTTTGGGGTCGAATTCCGGAAATAATTATATGTTCGGGCTCGTGGGTGAATGGGTGATCGGATTTTGGTTCGAACCTCGTGTTTTGACCAAGCGGGCCCGGGGTTGATTTTTGGATTTTTGGGAAGAATGGTTAGAAAGCTATAATTAAGCATTGGAGTTGGATTGTTTAGCATTTATTGATGTTATTAAATCGATTATGCATAGATACGATTGTGTTGGAGCCAAATTCGAAAGGAAAGGCGGTATTTGAGGCTTGAGTTGGTCGTGGAAGTTTGAGGTAAGTGTTCGGTCTAACCTTAGCTTGAGGGATTAGGAGTTGAGTCCTATTTGCTATTTGCTTCTTGTTGAGTACGACGTATAGGCATGGTGGCGAGTATCTATACGTTGGTGTCGAGCATGACCGTGAGTCCTAAATTGATACTTGTGGTATTCTTAAATGATTCTACGAATGCTTTAGTGGGTGAATTCTTGATAATGAGTAAAGACTTGGTTTATTTTCGTGGTAGTTACTTATGATTGAGAAATGGTGATAACTGAGATGAGTAGGAGTTGAGTTGAAATTGGTTATAGCTGATTCTCCCTTGCCGGGACGTATATACTTGTACTATTGAATTCCCTTGCCGGGATAGTGTAGTCTATTGTTGATCCCTTGCCGGGACTGTTATTATGAACACTGTTGATATTATATATATGGATCGGGTTGCGGGCCTGTAAGTCCCCAGAAAATTTCGCTAAGTAAATTAGGATTTTATGGTGTCATGTAGGCTAATTATAATGTTTTATGTGCTATTAACATGATGGGCATCAATTGGATTTGGTAAACAAGTGTACGAGTCATATATTAAGTAAGGTGGGGTCCAAGGAGAGGCCTAAGTGTAAGCCAAACGGGAAAGTTTCATAATAGGCTAAGATTCCAAAGGTACTTGCACTAGTCCATACTTTGAACGCGAATATCTAGATATGTATAGGGTTTTATGTGATGAATAGCCTATCAAATGAAAGGTCTTTGAGTCTAGTTTCTAACGCTTCAAACCGTTCGTCATTTGGACATTCCTACACAAAGTTATGATCAAATTACCAAAGGCTGGAAAAATGCGATCCTGTGTCGAATCTGCGATCGCAAATCTGTCGCATTTTGGACTTTGCGATTGCAGATCTGTCGCAAATTGGGCCAGTGTTGCCCAGTTTTGGGCACCTATTTTGGGATGCATTCTGCGGCCTACATTCTTGGTTTGCGGTCCATTCTGCGATCGCAGACCCGATTTTGGAGGCTTATTTTTCCTATTTTTATAACCCGGCCCCATTTTAATATATAGGCTTTGGGGTTCATTTTGGGGTCATTTCCTACTGATTTTAGAGAGAGATGAGAGCATATAGAGAGAGAAAGGAGGGACCTAGCTTCATAATCACCCATCTCTTGCTCAAGTCTTCAAGAATCAAATAACCCAATCACATGTTCTTCATCTAAGAGGTAAGGTTCTGTACATTAGACTTTAATTTCGAGTTTGGGGGTATAAGATGGGTTATTGAGGTATGATTCTTGGGTGTAATAGTATTATGTATACATGCATGTACAAATTAGGTTTGTGGGAAGATTGTTGAACATAAATAAGAAAAGATTGGGTTGGGGAATGAAGGAAACCTTGTAAAAGAGATTTGAAATCAAGATGCTCAACTAGTATTTGATAAAATGCTCAAATGAGTTGCAACCATGAATACCTTCCTAATTTGTGTTCAATTTTGTTATGTCTCAAAGTAGATTAGGATTGCTAGAATTTTCGGAACGTCGTAGTAACGTAAGGAAAGCTTAAACAAGGTATGTATGGCTAAAACCCCGTCTTTTAGAAATTGAGCTTTATCGGTGGTTGTGTGAATACGGTAAGATAAAAATTGAATTGTTGTATTGATTGTTCTTTCACTTGAATTGGTGTTGCAACCTCATATGCGTGGAAATTATGTCTCAATATGATCAGTATGCCATACTTGATAACTTGAAAAGGTGCAAGGACTATGGATCATGAATATAAATGCTTAGACCTTAAATTGAAATAGAAGCTGCATATGTTGTGCCATCTATGTGAAGTCTCCTCTATGCCTACAATTTTAATTGCTCTTGTGTGCACTTATTATCTTGAATTACAAATCTAACATTGAAATTGGGAANGCTTGATTGTATATCAATAAGCTTTGACTTGAAAGGTAGCTTATAAGTGTTATGATCTAAATATGTGCAGTTCATGTTCAGGTGTCGTTATGATAATGTAGTGCTTGTAATGCTGAGGTTCATGTTATTGATATATACATTATGGTGCCTTGTCGAGTTGTGGATGTGTTTTTAGGATGGTTTTGGTAGTTCTCTGGCAGGTGGATAGGCCTAGTTACAAAGGAGACTCTGCCAAAATTTCTGAAAAATTTAGGAGTTAGTCAAAATTTAGGGACTTGAGGTAGGTGAGAAAAGAGATTTAGTATGTTAAGCGTTTAAGTCGGACTCTAGTCCTCATTCGAGGACGAATGATCCTAAGCGGGGGAGAATGTAAGGCCCCGAAAAATTTTGCTAAGTAAATTAGGATTTCGTGGTGCCATGTAGGCTAATTATAATATTTTATGTGCTATTAACATGATGGGCATCAATTGTATTTGGTAAACAAGTGTATGAGTCATATATTAAGTAAGGTGGGGTCCAAGGAGAGGTCTAAGTGTAAGCCAAACGGGAAAGTTTCATAATAGACTAAGATTCCAAAGGTACTTGTACTAATCCATACTTTGAACGAGAATATCTAGATATTTATAAGGTTTTATGTGATGAATAGCCTATCAAATGAAAGGTCTTTGAGTCTAGTTTCTAACGCTTCAAACCGTTCGTCATTTGGACATTCCTACACAAAGTTATGATCAAATTACAAAAGGCTGGAAAAATGCGATCCTGTGTCGAATCTGCGATCGCAAATCTATCGCATTTTGGACTTTGCGATCGCAGATCTGTCGCAAATTGGGCGAGTGTTGCCCAGATTTGGGCACCTATTTTGGGATGCATTCTGCGGCCCACATTCTTGGTTTGCGGTCCATTCTGCGATCGCAGACCCGATTTTGGAGGCTTATTTTTCCTATTTTTATAACCCGACCCTATTTTAATATATAGGCTTTGGGGTTCATTTTGGGGTCATTTCCTACTGATTTTAGAGAGAGATGAGTGTATATAGAGAGAGAAAGGAGGGACCTAGCTTCATAATCACCCATCTCTTGCTCAAGTCTTCAAGAATCAAAGAACCCAATCACATGTTCTTCATCTAAGAGGTAAGGTTCTATACATTAGACTTTAATTTCGAGTTTGGGGTATAAGATGGGTTATTAAGGTATGATTCTTGGGTGTAATAGTATTATGTATACATGCATGTACAAATTAGGTTTGTGGAAAGATTGTTGAACATAAATAAGTAAAGATTGGGTTGGGGAATGAAGGAAACCTTGTAAAAGAGATTTGAAATCAAGATGCTCAACTAGTATTTGATAAAATGCTCAAATAAGCTGAAACCATGAATACCTTCCTAATTTGTGTTCAATTTTGTTATGTCTCAAAGTAGATTGGGATTATTAGAATTTTCGGAATGTCGTAGTAACTTAAGGAAAGCTTAAACAAGGTATGTATGGCTAAAACCCCGTCTTTTAGAAATTGAGCTTTATCGGTGGTTGTGTGAACACGGTAAGATAAAAATTGAATTGTTGTATTGATTTTTCTTTCACTTGAATTGGTGTTGCAACCTCATATGCGTGGAAATTATGTCTCAATATGATCAATATGCTTTACTTGATAACTTGAAAAGGTGCAAGGACTATGGATCATGAATTGAAATGCTTAGACCTTAAATTGAAATCGAAGCTGCATATGTTGTGCCATCTATGTGAAGTCTCCTCTATGCCTACAATTTTAATTTCTCTTGTGTGCACTTATTATCTTGAATTACAAATCTAAAATTAAAATTGGGAATGATGTGAGATGTGACCTACTACCAAATATATGATGTGATAGTTGTGGCCCCATGTGCCTATGGAACGATATATGTGAAACAAAGGTTGAATTGAGATGATTGATGGAAAGGGATATGCCTTGGTAAGGCGGCCTAGCTGATCGGGCCGAGATCGGACGCCATGCCGCACACATGGTGGTAGTATGTTGATATTGAACCCCGGATAAAAAGGGAAGAGAGATTGTGATTGAAATATATGTCTCAAATAAGGCAGCCTAGCCGATCGGGTCGAGATGTGACTCCGGTCAAGCTAGCGGTGGTATAGCGAAAAAGGATGAACAATATGAAATGCCCCACACTAAAGGCTATGGAAACATGATGTAAAAATTGTATGATTCTTTATTATTGATAATGTTGTGATCGTTTAAAGCTTTTGGGTTATATTTGTTATTTTCTTATCTTTGTATGAAAGTTCTTTCTAACTAGATGGTGTTTAGTTATACATACTAGTGCTATTCGATGGCACTAACGTCCCTTTTGCCGGGGGCGCTACGTCTTTAGATGGATGTAGGTGTTTCAGTAGCAGGCAGTGTTGGTCGCAGCTAGTGCCGCATCATCCTTTCAGCTGACTTGGTGAGCCCCACTTCATTTCGGGGTCCTGTTTCATCTGTTAATCATGTACTTTGTATTTGAGGTATACCGGAGCCTTGTTGCCGGCATTTCCATATTATTCTTCAGTTGTATTTAGAGGCTCCGTAGACAGGTTGTGGGTAGTGTCGGGTATTGGAATTAAAATAGAAATATTGATGTTTGGCAATGATGTATATAACTTGTAATGTCTTCAAAATTGTGAATGAAGTTGCTAATGAAAAAGAAATGGAAATCGTTAATGACATGTTTATAGAATTTGATTAACGGAGTCCATCTCCTATTTATTCATGAATTAGTTTGGGTAGAATGAAACCTAACAGGCTTGCTCAGTCGGGTTCACTCGGTTGAGCGCCGGTCTCGCTCCTCGGATTTTGGGGCGTGACAGCGCCGCAACAATATTATTATATATATGTGGATCGGGTTGCACGCCGCAACAGATATTATATTGGATCGGGTTGCACACCGCAACAGATATTATATTGGATCGGGTTGCACGCCGCAACAGTTATATATGTGGATCGGGTTGCACGCCGCAACAATGTTAAATGATAAGGGATTGGGTTGCGCGCCGCAACAGTAGTATTATTGCCTTGTGGTAGATATCGAACTGCCCTTCCATATCTTATTAAGTTTCTGATGGATTTGATCTGTTCCCCGAAGCATGTACCCCCTCCCTTTTATACTGCTTATTACCTGTTTATTTTCTGCCATATATTATATAGTTGCACTGGTTTATCTGGAGTTTGGTCCTAGCCTCGTCACTACCTCGCCGGGGTTAGGCCAGACACTTACCAACACATGGGGTCGATTGTGCTGATACTACACTCTGCACTTTGTGCAGATACCGAGGCAGCACTGGTACAGCAACAGTAGTTCGGGAGCCAGCCTTCAGTCCACCGAGATACCAAGGTAGCCCTGCAGGCGTCCGCAGGCCCGGCGTCTCCTCTATCTTTTATTATGTTCTGTTATCTCTTGTATTCGAGACAGACAGTGTTACTTTCTTTCAAACCGTTGTATGTAGTAATCTTAGTAGTCCGTGAATGATGTGACAATAGTTTCTGGGTAGAGGCATATGTGGATTTTCTAATCATTTTGGTTCATTTTGTCTAAGTCTTCCGCTTAAATCTCATATGCCGCTGTTATTTAAATGTTTATCACTTGTTAATGTATGTCATAAAAAGGATTAAAACAAAAGAGCTAAGAATTTATAATTTCGCGGCTTGCCTATCTTCTACGAGTAGGCGCCATCACGACTCCCGAGGGTGGGAAATCCGGGTCGTGACAAGTTGGTATCAGAGCACTAGGTTACATAGGTTTCACAATTCACGGACAAGCTTAGTAGAGTCTGAGGGATCAGTACGGAGACGTCTGTATTTATCCCCTAGAGGCTACAGAGTTAGGAAAACTTCACATTTGTTCTTTCTTGTCGTGCGGTTTGGTTTCCCAATGCTAATTGAAGTTCTACTTTGTTCTTTCACAGATGGCAAGAACACGCGCTTCCTCATCTACCGATCAGTAGCCCGAGCCCCCAGCAGCAGCTCCCACTAGGGGCAGAGGACGAGGCCGAGGCCGTGCTAGAGGCCGAGGCAGGGGCGGAGCTCAGCCCAGGGCAGCAGCACCCATAGCGGAGCCTCAGGTTGATTTTGATGACGAGGTTCCAGCCCCAGCAGTTCTAGTGGGCCTAGCTCAGGTCCCAGAGGGGTTTATTGCTACCTCAGTTCCTCAGGATGCTCTGGTCCGTCTAGAGGGCCTTATGGAGAGTGTCACCAGGGCAGGTTTGCTCCCTGTAGCATCAGCCGTCTCTCAGGCTGGAGGAGGAGCCCAGACTCCTGCTACTCGCACTCCGGAGCAGGTAGCTCCCCAATTTCAGACTCCAGCAGCTCAACCAGTTGGAGCAGTTCAGCCGGGTGTGGTAGCTCAGACCGGCGATGGTGCAGCCATGTCTGCCGATGCTTTGTGGAGATTGGACAGGTTTACCAAGCTCTTCACTACTACCTTCAGCGGTGCATCTACTGAGGATCCCCAGGATTATCTGGACAGCTGTCACGAGGTTCTTCGGAACATGGGTATTGTTGAGACCAATGGGGTTGATTTTGCTACATTTCGCTTGTCTGGATCCGCCAATACTTGGTGGAGGGATTATTGCTTAGCTAGACCAGCAGGATCGCCAGCCTTGACTTGGGAGCAGTGCACACAGCTATTTCTGGAGAAGTTTCTCCCTATTACACAGCGAGAGGCCTATCGGAGGCAGTTCGAGTGCCTTCAGCAGGGATCCATGACTGTCACCCAGTACGAGACCAGATTCATATATTTGGCTCGCCATGCCCTTATTATACTTCCCACTGAGAGGGAGAGAGTGAGACGGTTTATTGATGGACTCATTCAGCCGATTCGTCTCCAGATGGCTGGAGAGGCTGGGAGTGAGATATCCTTCCAGGAGGCGGCAAATGTGTCCCGAAGAGTTGAGATGGTACTATCACAGGGGGGTGGTCATGGAGCGGATAAGAGGCTCTGTCATTCAGGGATATTTAGTGGTACCTCGTATGGAGGTAGAGATTCATATAGTAGGGGCCATCCTCCTAGGCCCTTTCAGTCAGCCCTTCAGGTTTCTCACGGTGCTTCTGGTGGCCGTGGTTCTGGCATGCATTATTCTGATCAGCAGCCCTACAGTGCACCACCAGCTCCCATCAGTGCACCACCGATCCAGAGTTTTTGGGGAGGTCATTCAGGTCGCCAGGGTCAGTCTTAGTTTCCTCAGCCGCAGCATTCTGGTGGATGAGTATGGTGAATATGGTCATATCCGGAGGGCTTGTCCGAGGATGGTGGGTACTAAGTCACAGCAGCAGGGTTCTCGTGCTATAATTCAGGCACCAAATGTTCCACAGACCGCTCAGTCAGCTAGGGGCGAGGGTAGAGGTGCTAGAGGTGGAGGTAGAGGATTTAGAGGTGGAGCTCAGACCGCCAGAGGTGGAGGCCAGCCAGCTGCAGGCCGTCCCAGAGAGGTAGTCCAGGGTGGTGGGGCCCAGCCCCGATATTATGCTCTTCCAGCCAGGCCCGAGGCTGAGGCTTCAGATGCGGTTATCACAGGTACTGTTCTGGTTTGTGATAGAGATGCTTCAGTGTTATTTGATCCAGGGTCTACATACTCGTATGTTTCATCTTATTTTGCACCGCATCTGGCTATGCCTAGTGATTCCCTGAGTGTCCCTGTATATGTGTCTACACCGGTGGGTGATTCTATTGTGGTAGATCGAGTCCATCGTTCTTGTATTGTGGTGATTGGGGGTATTGAGACTCGTGTAGATTTGTTGCTTCTAGACATGGTTGACTTTGATGTTATATTGGGATGGACTAGTTATTACCTTACCACGTTATCTTGGACTGTCATGCCAAGACTGTGACTTTGGCCTTACCGGGTTTGCCTCATTTAGAGTGGAGAGGGACTCCTGGTCATTCTACCCGCAGTGTTATCTCGTATGTGAAGGCTTGGCGTATGGTCGAGAAGGGGTGTTTGGCCTATTTGGCATATGTTCTTGATTCTAGTGTTGAGGTCCCTTCTGTTGATTATGTGCCCGTTGTCCGTGAGTTTCCTGAGGTATTCCCTTCAGACCTGCCGGGTATGCCGCCCGCAGGGATATTGACTTTTGTATTGATGTGGCTCCGGGCACTCAGCCCATTTCTATCCCTCCATATCATATGGCCCCGCCTAAGTTGAAAGAGTTAAAGGAACAGTTACAAGATTTTCTTGAGAAGGGTTTCATTAGGCCTAGTGTTTCGCCTTGGGGTGCGCCGGTGTTGTTTGTTAAAAAGAAGGATGGGTCAATGAGCATATGTATTGATTACCGGCAATTGAACAGGGTTACAATCAAGAATAAGTATCCGCTGCCGATGATTGACGATTTGTTCGATCAGCTTCAGGGTGCCAAGGTATTTTCAAAGATTGACCTTCGATCTGGCTACCATCAGTTGAGGATTAGGGCATCTGATGTCCCTAAGATAGCTTTCCGCACTCGGTACGTGCATTATGAGTTCTTGGTTATGTCATTCGGGTTGACAAATGCCCCAGCAGCTTTTATGGATTTGATGAACCGAGTGTTTAGGCCTTAATTGGATTCGTTCGTGATAGTCTTCATTGATGATATATTGATATATTCCCGCAGCCAGGAGGAGCACGAGCAGCACCTTAGAGTGGTTCTTCAGACTCTGAGGGATAGTTAGTTATATGCAAAGTTCTCGAAGTGTGAGTTCTGGTTGAGTTCAGTTGCATTTTTGGGTCATGTTGTGTCAGCAGAGGGTATTCAGGTTGATCCGAAGAAGATTGAGGCAGTCAAGAACTGGCCTAGGCCAGCATCAGCCACAGAGATTCAGAGTTTCTTGGGACTGGCAGGCTACTATCGTCGGTTCGTGGAGGAGTTTTCATCTATTGCAGCCCCGATGACCAGGTTGACCCAGAAGGGTGCCCAGTTCAGATGGTCGGATGAGTGTGAGGCGAGCTTTCAGAAGCTCAAGACAGCTCTGACTACGGCACCAGTGTTGGTTTTGCCCACAGGTTCAGGGCCTTATATAGTTTATTGTGATGCTTCTCGTATTAGGCTTGGTGCAGTGTTGATGCAGGATGGCAAGGTCATTGCCTATGCTTCGCGGCAGTTGAAGATTCATGAGAAGAACTATCCGGTTCATGATTTGGAGTTGGCAGCCATAGTTCACGCATTGAAGATTTGGAGGCATTATCTGTATGGCGTGGCCTACGGGGTGTTCACAGATCACAAGAGTCTTCTGTATTAGTTCAAGCAAAAAGAGTTGAATCTGAGGCAGAGGAGATGGTTGGAGTTGTTGAAGGATTATGATATCACCATTTTATATCATCCGGGAAAGGCCAATGTGGTGGCCGATGCTTTGAGTAGGAAGTCAGCCAGTATGGGCAGTCTTGCTTATATTTCGGTTGTTGAGAGGCCACTTGCTTTGGATGTTCAGGCTTTAGCCAATCAGTTCGTGAGACTGGATGTTTTTGAGCCCAGTCGTGTGTTAGCTTGCATGGTCGCTCGTTCTTCATTATTGGAGCGTATCCGTGATCGGCAGTATGATGATCCCTATTTGTGTGTCCTTAGAGACACGGTGCAGCACGGAGGTGCCAAGCAGTTACCTTAGATATTGATGGAGTTTTGAGATTGCAGGGTCGAGTTTGTGTGCCTAATGTGGATGGGCTCCGAGAGTTGATTTTAGAGGAGGCCCATAGCTCCAGGTACACTATTCATTCGGGCGCTGCAAAGATGTATCAGGATTTGCGGCAGCATTGTTGGTGGCATAGGATGAAGAGGGATATTGTTACATATGTATCTCGGTGTTGAATTGTCAGCAGGTTAAGTACGAGCATCAAAGGCCTGGTGGTTTATTTCAGAGGATTGAGCTTCCCGAGTGGAAGTGGGAGCGGATCACTATGGACTTCGTTACTGGACTCCCGTAGACTCGGAAGAAGTTCGACGTAGTATGGGTCATTGTTGATAGGCTGACCAAGTCAGCGCATTTCATTCCTGTGGCAGTCTCCTATTCTTCTGAGAGGTTAGCTGAGATCTATATCAGGGAGATTGTTCGCCTTCATGGTATGCCCGTGTCTATCATTTCGTACCGAGGTACGCAGTTTACCTCGTGCTTCTGGAGAGCAGTTCAGCGAGAGTTGGGCACGCGGGTTGAGTTGAGCACAGCATTTCATCCCCAGACAGACGGGCAGTCCGAGCGGACTATTCAGATATTGGAGGATATGCTCCGAGCTTGTGTCATTGACTTTGAGGCTCGTGGGATCAGTTTTTGCCTTTAGCAGAGTTCGCCTACAACACCAGCTACCAGTCGAGTATCCAGATGGCTCCTTATGAGGCTTTATACGGTAGGCGGTGTCGGTCTCCGGTTGGATGGCTTGAGCCGGGAGAGGGTCGGTTGTTGGGTACAGATCTGGTTCAGGAGGCCTTGGACAAGGTCAGGATTATTCAGGATAGGCTTCGTACAGCTCAGTCCAGGCAAAAGAGTTATGCAAACCGCAAGGTTCGAGATGTGGCTTTTATGGTCGGTGAGCGGGTATTGCTTCGAGTGTCGCCTATGAAGGGCGTGATGAGATTTGGGAAGAAGGGCAAGCTTAGCCCTAGGTTCATTGGTCCGTTTGAGATTCTTGATCGAGTGGGAGAAGTGGCTTATAGACTTGCATTGCCGCCGAGCTTATCAGCCGTGCATCCAGTGTTCCATGTGTCCATGCTTCGGAGGTATCACGGCGATCCCTCCCACGTGTTAGATTTCAGCACTGTCCAAATGGACAAGGACTTATCTTACGAGGAGGAGCCGGTGGCTATTCTATACTGGCAGGTTCGTCAGTTGAGGTCAAAGAGTTTTCCTTCTGTTCGTGTTCAGTGGAGAGGTCAGCCTGCTGAGGCATCGACCTAGGAGTCTGAGTCTGATATGCGGAGCCGTTATCCCCATCTTTTTCCCGACTCAGGTACTTCCTTCTTATGTCCGTTCGAGGACGAACGGTTATTTTTGAGGTGGAGGATGTGATGACCTTTTTAGGTCATCACTTGTTTTAAATTAAATTCTATGTTTTCGAGGCCTTGAAAACCTCATTTAGAGTCACCTCGATTTGCGTGCGCAATCTGGGCGCATAGCCGGAAAGCTTAAATATGAAAATCTGTGAAAAATGGTAAAATTTGGCTATAAAATGAGTTAATTTGACTTCGGTCAACGTTTTGGGTAAACGGACCGGACCGTG
>NC_031990.1:79369083-79399702 GCF_001879085.1 Nicotiana attenuata
GGGTTAGAGAGACTCATTGTCACTCTTTATTATGCATTTCAAACCTTTTCTCCCTTTTCAACTTTCCACACCTTTCTTCCTTTTTCACTGCTTTTCTTGAATCCCTTTTTATTCTTTTTCACATTGTACTTTCTTTTTATCCTTTTGTTTTTCTTTCTTTTTCATTGCCTTTCCTTTTCTTCACTTTTGTGGTTTTTTACCACTTTGTTACACTCCTCGTCTCTCCCCCCAAACTTATACTTTTGCCATGTGCTCAAGGAAAGATCGGGTGCCAAGAGAGGGTATCTTTTAGAACGGGTATAGGCTTGTAACATGGTTCTTGAAAGAAAAAGGTCTAAGGCTCAAAAGGGCTAACTAGGGATCATATCATTGGTAGGCTATGGAAGTTGTTCAACTATGTTATTTGGATCAAGGAGAGCCTATAATCACTTCTCAAGTCAAATTTCACTCAAGATTTAGCCTCAACAAACATTCAGGGCAAGTTCTAGACCATTGGCTCGGGACTTGGACTCACAATTCAATTTCTCACCACACAAGCTAGGGGATGCTAAAGACATCGAGTCGGGGGCCCACAACAACCTTAGATACGATTTGAGCACACAATGGTTCCGAAAACCACATGATGATTGTTTGGTCAACACAAGAGTTCAAGGTCGCTACTTTCACCATCCTAAACACAACCACTTGTCTTTGACCATGGGATCAAAGGCAACTGTGTTAGGCCCAAGTGAAGCCACCCGGTTCACACAACACTCCACCTTTGGAAAGAACCGTGGCATTAAGAAAACCAAAGGCTTATTAAAAGCGTCAAAATAAAACAAAAAGTTACGAGCCTATATAAGAAGCTAAAAACAAAAAAAATTACGAAAATTAGAAAATAGAATGAATATGTACAAAAGTGAAATGAATATACAACGGGGAATGAATATATACAATGATGTAACTTTATATACAGACCAAAAGGAAGATAAAAAGTACGATAAAAGTAACCAAATGCAAGATTATATACAGACCATATGAAAACTAAAGAAAACATAAACTAAATCAGTATATATATACAGTCATCCATGGATAAAAAGTAGGGCACACCCCCTCAAATAGAAGTTGGCATTGTCCCCAATGCTAACTAAAGCAAAAATAAGCATAAAAAAGTATAGGGAAAGGATATTAAGACTCCCTAAGCCTCGTCCGTCTGCATGGGAACATGAGCGGTTCCTGGGTCCTCGGTATGCTCGGGAACCTCAGACTGGGTCCCGATATCTTGCTGCTCAGCTGCTGGGACCTGGGACTGGACCTGGACCGACTGTGGATCTGGTACATCCTGTGGCTGATTGGAGGAGGCCTCCGGTGGGTCTGCCAACAGGATGATGGCATCATCTGCTCTCGGGATAGTCCTCTTCCTCTTTGGGGGCCTCTGTACCTGCTCTGTATCTAGGGCTGCTACTGGAACTGCTGCTGGAGCTGGGTCCTCAAACAATAAATCCAAAGGCAGCTGGTCTGCCTTCAGTCTATCCACATCCGCCCCCAACTCCTTCACGGACTCCCTGGAAGCCCGTGTTTTGTGCAGCTTCTTGTGCTCCTTGGCAAGCTCCTTTTGAGCTTTGCCATGTGAAGCCACTGCCTTTACCAAATCAGTCCGGGTACTGAGGATCTTCTCCTGGTTGTCAAGTATATTCTTCAAGGCATCCTCTATAGATTGTGGGACCTGAACTGGCTGAGGAGCTGACTGAGTTGCAATGGTGGAGGTCAAAGTAGACAATTCGGATGAAGTTGTATACATCCAGTTGTTCAGGCTCTTAAGCGTCTGGCTCAGTCGGTGGACAGTGATAGGATGGGCCTGGGAAGATGGAATCTCCGGGCCGGCTGAGGTAGAAGGACCTGGAGGCAAATCAGCAGAAGTGGAAGGTCCGGGAGGCATGGTAGCAACCGTGGAGGTAGGCTCAATGGAGGCCTCTACCACAACTGGCTCTTCAGACTGGCTAGTGGGAGCAGAAGCAGGGGGCTTGTAGTTTTTGTCCTTGGGGTTGTCTGGCCCCCTCAAACTATTCCATGAAAATGGAGCAACCGGTTTGGCCTTGACGTCATACGGCTTCTTTTCCACCTCCAAGTCCCAGAAATACATAGAGAGGGTGTTGGGGAAAGGGTAGTTCCGGTTAGCTTCCGCACCCACAAGAGAGATGATGCAGGACATCACATTCCCCATATTGATGGGGTATCCCGCCATGATCGATGCAACCAACACAGCCCGATGGATAGGAAGATACTGGTCATGTGTGGTAGGGTCCAACCTGCTGCAAACGAAGGTTTCCCAACCCTTAGCTTCAAAGTTCAAGGTCCCCCTTAGTATTTTTACCCCCGCAGTCAACCACTCAGGATCGGTACCCGAAATTGCCAAGTACTGGGCTAACCATGAACGGACCCCCTCACCCATCTCTAACTTTGCCAAATATAGAGTCTCGTCCTTGTCATTGAAGCCCAGATATTCATTTAGAGACTGCCCGTCGAACAACACCTTTTTGTTTCGAACCTTGGTCACTTTGGAACCCTTGACGATGTGGGCCACATTACAATAGAATTCCCTGACCATATGTTCATTTGCATCAATACACTTCTCCATAAAGAATTCCCAGCCCACTCTAGTTCTAAATTCCCTCTGCACTTTAGGGTTGTGGGGAAGTAGGTCTTTGTCAATAAAGCTCCTCTCCGGTATCAAATGTCTCACCGGCCACCACTACCTAAACTTATGATATGCAACTTGGCTCACAAATCTATCCTCCCACTCCTCAGGTTTTCTAGTTAGAGCAACGCCTCCAACCTGAGGCTCACCACCTTCAGCACCCTGTACCTCCTCCTCATCTCCGCCTGCACTCTCCCCAGATAATGAAGCTGTGGGGGAGGTGGAGTCGTCTCCACTACCTGCTTCCGACCCTTCAGTTGAATCAGAAATGACATTAACTGGCCTCCGAATAGTGGGTGATGGAGGTGGGGTATCATCAGTCAATTGGAGGTTGGTGACTATCTGAGTTGGGATTGTGTCTGAGGAGATGTCTTGAGAGGGGAGATACTCACTCCCCGAGGAATGGGAAGCAGCTCTATCTGCGGCTTTTATCAGCTTGTGGGTTTGTTTTATGTTTTTCCAAGCTTGGGGAGTGAGTTTGACTACTCTCTTTCCTTTGCCCCCTCGGGAGGAATCACCTCTCCCGGGTTGTTTTGTTCCTTTGCCTCCTTGTTGTCTAACCATTGTCTGCAAACACACACATCTAGCTATGTTAGTATCAGTAGAGGCAGTGAATCAGTTGTGGAAAATGAATTACAGAACAGAAGCAGACAGTTGCAGACACAGTTGCAGGAACTGGCCAGTGCGGACCGTACAAAATGGCAGTGCGGCCGCACTGAAGCCACCGCGGACCGCACAGAAATGACCGCGGTCCGCACAGGTTTAGAGCCCCCAAACTTAGCTCTCTGAATCTCACCACCGCAGCCCGCACAAAATGGTATCGCGGCCGCGGTGGGTCAGCGCGGACCATATAAAGTGCAATGCGGCCGTGCTGGCACAAGTCAACATTCAGAACATAAGCACCGCGGACCGCACAAAAGTGACTGCGGTCCGCGAGGGGTGCTAATTTAAGGCACTGAGTTAGGGTTTCAGAATTGTTGCAATTTTGTTCAATTTGTTTACCTACCTTGCCTACTCAATTTACCTAGTTTAATAAGTTCACGAAACACACAAAATCCAACAATTACACTAACCTAATCTAAAAAATTCATAAAAATAGGAAGAAGAAGAAGCTATGGGCTACTGGACATGAATATAAAATTAAAAAAAGAAAAATGAATAAAATGTTACTAGATGTGAAGATGGAGTGCAAGTAATCACACTAAGCAAGAGTTACGGTTAAAAGAGCGGATGAATAGTAAAAAAGAGCTCTGAGAGTTTAGGGTTCGAAAAGGGTAAAAGGAGACCCTTGAGGTCTATTTATAGAGAAACAGTGGGACCCAGCCTTACCTACCACCGCGGCCGCACAAAACGGACCGCGGACCGCGCTGGGTTTGTTCAGCAGAAGTCTGAGGAGGCAACCTCTGCGGTCCGCGCAAAACTGACCGCGGCCGCAGAGGTCCACGGTGGTCCGCACAAAATGCCATGCGTCCGCGGTGGCAAACTTCAGAGAGTCATCATTTCTTACTTACACCAGTGCGGACCGCACAAAATGGCCGTGCGGCCGCACTGGAAACTTCAGAGACTTAGCACTTTTGATTATGCCCTGCACTGCATCAACTCAATCCCTCCAACATCTCACAACCAATTAGCCCAAAAATAAATACTAATTACCAAGAAAATCAAAGAAAACAAAAAGAAAACACATGGGTTGCCTCCCAAGAAGCGCCTGATTTAACGTCGTGACACGACGCGGCTTACTATCACATCATTTGAAATGAACCACAACCACCACATGTCTATCATCAAACTTCCCAAGATAATGCTTGACACGTTGCCCATTCACCCTGAAGACTTCACCACTTTTGTTCTTCAAATCTAGAGCACCAAATGGGGTTACACATACAACATCAAATGGCCCACTCCACTTTGATTTCAGCTTTCCTGGAAACAACCTTAGACAGGAGTTGAACAAGAGGACCAAATCACCAACTTTGAACTCCTTTCCACGAGCATATTTGTCATGAAGGTACTTCATCTTGTCCTTATACAAGGACGAACTAGAGTATGCATGGAACCGAAATTCATCAAGTTCATTAAGTTGTTCAACACGAAGATTGGCTGCAACATCCCACTCAAGATTAAGCTTCCTCAAGGCCCACATAGCCTTATGCTCCAATTCCACTGGTAGGTGACATGCTTTTCCAAACACCAACCGGTACGGTGACATACCAATTGGCGTCTTGTAAGCAGTCCGGTAAACCCATAGAGCATCATCTAACTTTTTAGACTAATCGGTCCTATTAGCATTGATAGTTTCAGATAAAATGCTCTTGATCTCCCTATTAGACACTTCAACCTGGCCACTTGCTTGAGGATGATAAGTTGTAGAGACTTTGTGGTTGACACCATACTTGGAAAGCAAAGCATCAAAGGCTCTATTACAAAAATGCGATCCTCCATCACTAATGATTGCCCGGGGTGTACCAAACCTTGTGAAAATGCTCTTCTTTAGAAATGCCACTACACTCCTAGCTTCATTGATGGGCAAGGCGACGGCCTCAACCCATTTTGACACATATTCAACCGCTACAAGAATGTAAGTGTTCCCACACGAGCTAACAAAAGGGCCCATAAAATCGATACCCCATACATCAAAGATATCCACCTCAAGAATTATGTTTAGAGGCATCTCCTCTTTCTTGGAAATCCCTCCCGCTCGTTGACATTGATCACATCTTTTCACTAGATCACTTGCATCTTTGAACAAGGTTGGCCAATAGAAACCACAACTCAAAACCTTTGAAGCCGTCCTCACCCCTCCATGATGGCCACCATAGGGGGAGGAATGACAAGCCTCCAAAATACTCAATTGCTCACCCTCCGGGACACACCTTCGAATTACCCCATCCGTGCAAATCTTAAACAAGTACGGATCATCCCAGTAGAAATCCAAACTATCCCGTTTGAGCTTCTTCCTTTGGTTAGAAGAGAGCTCACACGGAACAATTCCAGTTACAATGAAATTGGCAATGTCCGCGAACCATGGCATGTCACGCATTGACACAGAAAGTAGTTGCTCATCGGGGAATGTATCATTGATCTCCAAGCCATCACACGGCCTTCCTTCCTCCTCCAAGCGGGACAAATGATCTGCAAATTGGTTCTCACTACCTTTCCGGTCCACTATTTCCAAATCAAACTCTTGAACAAGTAATACCCATCTCATCAATCTTGCCTTTGAGTGTTTCTTGGTCATCAAATACCTAAGGGCAGCATGGTCGGTGTGCACAATTACTTTGGCCCCCATAAGATATGGCCTAAATTTTTCCATGGCAAATACAATGGCCAACAATTCCTTCTCCGTCACCGTGTAATTCCGTTTAGCTTCATTCATAGTCTTACTTGCATAGTACAAGGGATGGAATATTTTGTTCACTCGCTGACCGAACACCGCCCCGACCGCAATGTCGCTTGCATCGCACATTAGTTTAAAGGGAAAACTCCAATTGGGTGCGGTAATGATCAGGGTGGTGGTCAACTTGTGCTTTAGAAGTTCAAAGGCCTCCATGCATTTTTCATCAAAAATAAACTTAGCATCTTTCTCTAGCAACTTGCAAAGCGGATTTACAACCTTCGAGAAATCTTTGATAAACCGCCGGTAGAACCCGTCATCCCAAGGAAACTCCTCACCCCTTTGACAGAAGTGAGGGGAGGAAGCCTCGAAATCACCTCGATCTTAGCCTTCTCTACCTCAATCCCCTGCTTAGAAATCTTGTGACCCAACACTATACCTTCTTCAACCATAAAATGGCATTTTTCCCAATTGAGAACGAGATTAGTGTCTTCACATCGGGCCAAGAATCTATCCGAATTTCCCAAGCACTCTTCAAAGGAATCACCAACCACACTAAAATCATCCATAAAGACCTCCAATATGTCTTCCACTATGTCGGTGAAAATGGCTATCATGCAACGTTGGAAGGTCGCCGGAGCATTGCACAACCCAAATGGCATCCGGGAGAAAGCAAATGTACCATAAGGGCATGTAAAAGTGGTATTCTCTTGGTCCTCCGGGGCAATTAAGATTTGATTATAGCCCTAATACCCATCCAAAAAGCAATAGAAAGCTCGCCCCGCAAGGCGATCAAGCATTTGATCGAGGAATGGCAAGGGAAAATGATCCTTGCGGGTCACTTTATTTAGCTTCCGGTAGTCCATGCAAACTCTCCACCCGGTAATGGTTCGAGTGGGAATAAGCTCATTGTTGTCATTTGTCACCACAGTCATCCCACCTTTCTTCGGCACATATTGCACCGGAGAAGTCCATGAGCTATCGGAGATTGGATACACCACACCCGCATCAAGCCACTTGATCACTTCTTTCTTCACCACCTCTTGCATTGCCTCATTGAGCCTCCTTTGATGTTCTAAGGAAGGCCTTGCATCATCCTCCAAGATAATTTTATGCATGCAAAATGCGGGTCTTATTCCCCGAATGTCCGCCAGATTCCATCCAATTGCCCTTTTTCGCCTTTGAAGCACCGCCAAAGTGGCCTCAACCTGCATGTTAGTAAGGCAAGAAGAAAGAATAACTGGTAAAGTTGAATTAGAGCCCAAGAATTCATACCTGAGGTGTGGAGGAAGTGGCTTCAACTCCAACACTGGTGGCTCCTCAATTGATGGTTTGGTTGGTGGAGTTTTCCGATTTTCAAGATCCAAAGACAATTTTCTCGGCTCATAGGAATAAGAGCCCATCCCACGTAATGCATTGACACACTCCACTCTGCTTGCATCATCACTGACATCAAGATTCAAGAGCACGGCATCAAGAGGATCCTCCACGTTGATCATAGAACTTGTGTCATCCACTATCACAGCTGTGACAATGTCCACAAAGGAGCACACCTCGGTGCTATTGGGCTGCTTCATGGATTTGCAAACATGGAAGATGACCTTCTCATCTCCCACTCGGAGAGTTAGTTCACCCGTTTCAACATCAACCAATGCCTTCCCCGTTGCAAGGAAAGGTCTCCCTAGAATAATTGGGACCTCATAGTCCACCTCACAGTCCAAAATCACAAAGTCCGCTGGCAAGATAAATTTGTCCACCCGGACAAGTACATCATCAACTATACCCAAAGGACGCTTCATTGATCTATCTGCCATCTGTAATCTCATGGAAGTTGGCCTTGGAGGCCCAATACCTAGAGTCTTGAAAACTGAGAAGGGCATTAAATTGATGCTTGCCCCGAGATCACATAAAGCTTTGGCAAAGTCTGCACTACCAATGGTGTGACGACCCAAAGGGTCATCACCTGTTTTCTCTTTCATTCCGTGCTTCCGAGGCTTTGAAAACCTCACTTTTACTTGCCTCGATTTGCATGCGCAGTCCGGGCGCGTAGCCGGAAAGCTTAAATATGAATTAGGTGTAAAAATTTATGAATTTTGATATTAATATGAATAAAGTTGACTTTGGTCAATATTTTGGGTAAACGGACCCGGACCCGTGATTGGACAATCTCGGAGGGTTCGTAGAAAAATATGAGACTCGGGCATATGCCCGGACTCGATTCCGAGGTCGAGAGCCCGAGAAATGAATTTTTCTGTGAAATTATTTTTCTGAAATTATTAAGGAAAATTGAAATGAAAATCGATTAGAACGTGTTGGTATCGGGCCCGTATTTTGGTTCCGGCGCCCGGTACAGGTCCCATATGTGATTTAAGATATTTCTGTGAAGTTTGGTTGAAATCGGACGTCGTTTGACGTGTTTCGGACTATAAGTTCTAAATTTGAAAGTTTATGAAGTTTGAAGAAAACTATTGGTTTTGAGGTTTGATTCATTGTTTTTGATGTTATTTTGGCGATTTGATCGCACGGTTAAGTTCGTAGGATGTTGTTGAGTTAGTGTATGTGTTTGGTTAGGAGCCCCGAGGGCTCGGGAGTGTTTCGAAGGTGGTTTTGGACTTAGCAAAATTGCAGAAAAATCTGCAACAGGTGCACAGACCTTTTCTTCTTCTTCTTCGCGTTCGCACCCTCTATCTCGCGTTCGCGTTGCCTTAGCCCCCCTTCTTCGAGTTCGCGAACAAGCTCACGCATTTGCGAAGCCCCAGATTTTCCTCCATCGCGTTCGCACACCATATCTCGCGATCGCGTAAGCTTATTGCCCTCACTCATCGCGTTCGCATAAGGCCTCACGCGTTCGCGTAGGCCAAATCTTGGACCCCCCCAGTATTTTCCTCTTCGCATTCGCACTCTCCCTCTCGCGAACGCGAAGGCTTGTCAGCTCCTACCCTTCGCGAACGCGAACCTCCTGTCGCGAACGCGAAGGGCAATTTTGCCCAGTTATATTTTTAAGTTTCAGAACAGTGTAGTCGCGAAATTTTCATAAAAACATCCGAGTTTCTTCTTCTCCAAGGTCCTTACGCATCCATTGAAGCTTCCTTTCATCAAGACCTCTTGGGTTAGTAAATTCCAACTCGTTTTCTTCATTTTCCATCATTATTTATTGAATTCCTAAGCTTAAATCATGTGATTTAGGGTAGAAATTGAGGGAAATGGGTAGAACTAGGGCTTTTAACTTTTTCTTGATTTAGACCTCGTTTTGGGATCGAATTGAGAATAAATTATATATTCGGGATCGGGGGTGAATGGGGGATTTGATTTTGGTCCGAACCTCGTGTTTTGACCAAGCGGGCCTGGGGGCAATTTTGGGATTTTTGGGAAGAAGGCTTGGAAACCTATAATTAGACTTTGGGTTTGATTTGTTTAGCATATATTGATATTATGAAGTCATTATTGTATAGATTTGATTGAGTTGGGGCCGAATTCGAGAGGGAAAGCAGTTGTTGTGGATTGATTTGTCCGTGGAAGTCGAGGTAAGTGTTTGGTCTAACTTTGGCTTGAGGGAATATGAGTAGAGTCTTATTTGCTACTTGCTAATTGTCGAGTACGATGTATAGGCATGGTGACGAGTATCTATACATTGGTGTCTAGCATGACCGTGGGTCCTATATTGTGATTTCCATGACTTCGTTGTATTATTCATGCCTTGGTGATTATTTATATTTGTTGTGCAATGATGTGGAAAGGATCGTGACTAATGGATATTGAGGAGCGTTGGCTCCAGTTGTATAGCAAATTGCGAAAGTATAAGTGATAATTGAACCTCTAGAGCATTGGCTCGAGTTGTGAAGTGAATTGTGAAGTAAAAGTGAGGATAGAAAAGATCATTATGTTGTCCCTTGGCGGGCCATTGTCGAATTGCGGTTCCCTCGTACTGTGTTCTTAATTGATATTACGGACGCTTAGGTTAATGCTTCCGTGTGTTGAGTGATGACTATAGTTCTAGCTGAGGTAGTTAAGTGTCGTCATAGGTTGGTTATAGCTGAGGTAGTTAAGTGTTGTAATAGGTTGGTTATAGCTGAGGTAGTTAGGTGTAGCAACAAGTTTGATTATAGTTGAGTTAGTTAGATGTTGTAACAGGAATTGATCATAGTTGTGGTAGATAGGTGTCGTAACTGGATTGATTATAGTTGTGGCAGTTAGATGTTGCAACAGGATCGGTTATAGCTGTGGTAGTTAGATGTTGGGACCAGTGCGGTTATAGATGTTTCTCCCTTGCCGGGACATTTGATTTAACATTTTGTTCCCTTGCCGGGAAGTTATACATTGTTGTCCCCCAGCCAGGATTATTTTGTTATATTGTGATTGATGAAATGGGAGCGTGTGGTACGCCTACCACGTAGTAATATTTATGGATCGGGTTGCACACCGCAACAATGACATATATGGATTGGGTTGCACGCCGCAACAATGATATTTATGGATCGGGTTGCACGCCGCAACAATGACATATATGGATCGGGTTGTACGCCGCAACAATGATATTTATGGATCGGGTTGCACGCCGCAACAATGATATACGTGGGTCGGGTTGCACGCCGCAACAATGACATATATGGATTGGGTTGCACGCCGCAACAATGATATTTATGGATCGGGTTGCACGCCGCAACAATGATATACGTGGGTCGGGTTGCACGCCGCAACAGTGTTGTTATATATTAGGATCGGGTTGCGCGCCGCAACAGCTGTTGATTCAAGTGTGTTTATTTTGGATATTCGTTTCTTGGTTCGCTGAAAATTCTTGGGCTGCTTCTATCTTTGTATTGAGGTTTCCTATTTGTAACTGTTGCCTCCCCACAGCATGTCCCTCCCTTCCTTATTGACTGTTTATTTCCTGTATTTCTTTCCGTTGTATATATATATAGTTGAACTGCACAGTTTTATCTGGTAGTCTGGTCCTAGCCTCGTCACTACTTCACCGAGGTTAGGCTAGACACTTACCAGCACATGGGGTCGGTTGTGCTGATACTACACTCTGTGCTCTTTTGCACAGATCCAGGTATTGGACAACATCAATAGTTGGAGGGCTTCCTTCAGTCCACCCGGAGACCCAAGGTAGACCTGCAGGCGTTCGCGGGCCCTGGCGTCTCCCTCTATCTTCATTCACTGTTTCATTATCTTTTGTTCAGAGACAGTTTATTGTATTTTTCTTCAGACCTTGTATGTAGTATATCTTAGATAGTCTGTGACACTGTGACACCAGTTCTTGGGTAGAGGCTTATGTTGTACTTCTGCATTTTTATTCAGTTTCTTTAATTTAAGTCTTCCGCTTAATTATTAAATTCCATCGTTTGCATGCGATTGCTGATATTTGTTAAACGAGGTAATGCGTTAATGAAAAAGGTAATTAAGGTTTGGCTTGTCTAGCTCCCACTAGTAGGCGCCATCACGACTCCCGAGGGTGGAAATTCCGGGTCGTGACAAATGGTGCAAGGGATAGTGAAAGCACCAGGATCCTCTAATTTTGGGGCCATTGAATGTACTATCGCACTGACTTGGTGAGTCATCTTTATAGTTTCACAATCCATGGAACGCTTCTTTGTAACCAAATCCTTCATGAATTTCGCATACCCAGGCATTTGCTCCAAAGCCTCCACCAAAGGCACGTTGATGGATAAGCTCTTCATCATGTCAATGAACTTTCAGAATTGGTTGTCACTTTGCTGCTTGGCTAGCCTTTGAGGATAAGGCGGAGGTGTTCTAGGCAAAGGTGCCTTGGCTTTTGGCACCACCGGTTCCGGCATGTCAATTATGTGCTCCGTAGACGGGTTCACGGCCTCTTGAGTTTCCACCTCGGCCTCATCAATGTCAATCCTCACATCATTGTTCATATCATTCTCTACCACATCTTCAACTACCAAACGAATATCATTTTCTTGCAACTCAACATCATCATCCACAACTTGCTTATCTTTCGAGGCATGCACATCACCGCCTCTCCCACTTCTTGTTGTAACCGCCATCACATGATTGTTCCCACCCTTAGGGTTCACTACCGTATCACTTGGTAGAGCACCCTTTGGGCGAGTATTTAACGATTGAGAGATTTGGCCTAATTGCACCTCTAAATTCCGAATGGGGGTATTGTGAGAAGCCAATTGAGCATCGGAATCTTGGTTCTTCTTCATCATTTGTTCGAACATCATTTCTATTCTTCCCATATCATTACCCGAAGAACTAGATCCTTGAGAAGGGAACGGGGGTGGATTGTTCGGTTGTTGATACATGGGGGGCCTTTGAAAGCCTTGCCCCCTATTGCCTTGGTTTCCATTGTTGTTCCAATTACCTTGACTGTTGTTGTTCCAGTTGTTGTTATTTCCATTCCACTGCCCTTGGTTGCCTTGATTGTTGTTCCCCCAATTTCCACCTTGGTTGTTGTTGTTCCAATTACCACCACCTTGTTGATTGCCCCAATTTTCTTGGGGCCGCCATTATTGATTTGAAGAGTTGCTTCGATTGCCTTGATAGTTAATTACATATTGAACTTCTTCGCTTAGCTCATCATAACACTCATTTGAAAAACCACCACCATCATCATATTGATCACAATTTCGTTGAGGTTGTTGCCCTCTTTGCCTTCTCTTAAGCATATTCACTCCTTCCATGGCATTGACATGGCGAGGATTTTGGACTTGTTGTAATTGCGCTTTAGCCAATTGATTTATAGTAGTAGTAAGCTCGGCAATAGCTTGACCATGGTCATGCAACTCCTTGTGCAAATGGATCACCGTAGGGTCACCTTGAGGAACATTGGCCCTACTTTGCCAAGCCGAAGAAGTGTCGGCCATCTCGTCAAGAATATCACAAGCTTCATTGTAAGGAAGCTTCATAAAGTTGCCTCCGACCAATTGGTTCACAATGCATTGATTAGTGGTGTTGATGCCCCGATAAAAGGTTTGTTGAATCATTGCCTCGGTCATATCGTTGCTTGGGCATTCTTTCACCATTGTTCTAAATCTCTCCCATATTTCATGCAAGGGTTCCGTTGGCTCTTGCTTGAAGGCCAAAATTTCATCACGAAGCGCCGCCATGTGACTCGGCTAAAAGAACTTGGAAATAAACTTGTCCGCCAATTCATCCCACGTAGTGATGGAATGATTGGGGAGCCTTTCTAACCAATCCAACGCTTTACCCCGAAGAGAAAATGGGAAAAGCCTCAATCTCAACGCATCCTCGGACACGTTTGTTTGCTTGCTACCCCAGCATGTATCTGCGAACCCCTTCAAGTGCTTGTAGGCATTTTGATCGGAGGCGCCCGTAAAATATCCTCGTTGCTCAAGCAAGGTCAACATGACATTTGTGATTTGAAAGTTCCCCGCCCGGATTCGGGGAGGAACGATGGCACTCGCATATCCTTGATTCGGTAGCACCCGTGGAACCGCTCTTGGAGGTGGCGGAGGAGGGTCTGGAACATTGTCATTAGCATTAGCCTGGCAACCTCGTCCACGTACGGGAGGTACAAGAGGCACCTCATCGTCTCCAATTTCATCTACCTCCTCCCCCGCAAGCACGTTTCCAAGAGGGTCGTTCACGTTTAAAGCCATTTTGTACCTGTAGTAATCACGCACACAATTTAGTAAATAAGAAAGAAAGAAGAACAACACACAAAACTAACTAAATAGATAGCCAAAACCGTTAGCTCCCCAGCAACGGCGCCAAAAAGTGATCGCTGCCAACTCCACACTACTATAAAGTAGGAAGAGAGGGTCGCAATAGCTTTTACCCGATATGAGGGTCGGGATCGAATTCCTCAGAGAGCTAGAAATTGGAGCTGGGTATCTATCTAGACTAGAGTCGTGTAATTGTTCTAAATGTCACTTCTAACATTTTTGGGTTTTTCAATTATAAACTACTATTATCAAACTACTAATTGAAGCTAGATTATGCTACGAGATAATTGCTAAAGTTGTATCTAATGGGAAGAAGGGCACTAGGGTCGTGACATCACCTAGGTGGTTAATTGACGGGTAGATGTTACTAAGGTTCGATTGACATAATTGGGGCTTATGCTATAACTGTTGCACAATTTTACCCACTCTCACACCTCTCGGTAGAGAGAGTGATTTTGCCCACTTGACTCTCACGAGACCAAATGGGTAGGCAAATTAGATCAAGCAACTAGGGTTCAAGTAGGTTGATTACTCTCTCGAGGTTTAACCCGTTAATTGGGACTATCATTTCTCATGAGTCCATCCCAATTCCTTGTTGGGTCAATTTTGGAGACTTAGACTCTCTTTCTCAAGAAGAGTCAAATCCACAAATCACAAATCAGTGTTTGCAACCACCAATTTATAGATTAAAACATAAAATCAACCCAAATAGCAAACACACATAGTCAATCTAACCCTAGATGGCAACACCCATCAATTACCCACACTAGGGTTGAGCCACAACCATAGATAATGGGTTTAGCTACTCATGCTTGAAGGAGAATGTGAAGAAATGGATGAAGAACAAGACATAATAACTAAATACTCAATTAAATTGCAAGAATCTATCGTTAATTTGAAGCTAAGATGCCAAAAATGGCTACAAAATTTGTTCTCACGAGCGCAGCTGTGTTCTCAAGATAACAGATGACCTAAAAAAGGTAAAATGTTCTATTTATACTAAGCTGGAAAAACTTGACAAAAATGCCCCTGCGGGGTCAGTGCGGGCCGCACAAAATGGACCGCGACCGCGGAGGAAGCTGGCGCGGTCTGCGCAAAGACGACCGCGGACTGCATGGGTGTGGACTCTGAAAACTTTAACTCTCTGAATCTCTATTCCGCGGACAGCACAAAATTGACGTGCGGCCGCGGAGCCCTCACCGCGGACCGCGAGATATGTATCGCGGCAGCATTGCCCTTATGCCAACTCTCTGAATCTCCTAGTGCGGCCGCATACCAATTTGTGCGGTCCGCACTAGGCCTTCTTCCCTTAGATTTCTTGGTCTTTGATACTTGAACAGGTTTCACTTCTTTTTGAGCCGATCTTTGACATTTCGTCACTTTGTCGATCAAACCTGCAAACAAGCACAATCTGTGAGCCTTTTGGGACTATTTTGTACAAATATATGATCAAAGCATAGGCAAGTAGGGGCATAAAACATGTTAAAATCCTAACTTATCACCAACAATGACAGATAATGGCATGAACATATATAACATAGGCCGACAAGACTGTCATGAAGCTACATAAGGTACGAGCCGACAAGCTTCCATGAGAGACTATACAACAAAAATCAACTCACAAGGCTATCCAAACTATACATGAGACGACACCTATATATGCGCCTCTAATGGAACATAAGTACTGTAACATTGTCGGAGTAGGGCTCCAACATACCCATATTGTCTATAACAAGAATGCATACCAAGACCACGGCAAGTCCGAAGAAGGGATCTCGCCAATAACTGCTGAGCTGGCAGCCTACTATGGTGGGGGAGCTTCGTTTACCTGTCTATCAGGAACTGCAGCACGACATGCAGTGTCCACAATTAAAAGGGACATCAGTATGAATAAAGTACTGAGTATGTAAGGCAGGAAAGCATAAATAAGAATAGTGATGTAAACAGGGATGGAGAATATACAACATGTAACATCTAAGTCCTTCTGAGGGCGACTGACATGAAATGCATGATACATATATGTATATGTGTGTGTGTGTGTCTCTCTGTGTGTGTATATATATATATATATATATATATATATATATATATATGCATTTACGATTAAAAATATATGCCTCTGTGGGCATCATCATCATCATAATATCGTACCTGGCCATAATAGGCTCGGTAAAAACATACCTGGCCATCATAAGGCTCGGTAGAATCTTACCTGGCCACATGGAGCTCGGTAAAACCCAACTGGTCAGTGGTTGCAGAATAAGTGACGTACCCAACCAACAATAGCGTGGCTCGGTTATATATATATAATGCATGTTGTACTCATTGGAATCACATTCTGAACCTTTCGGTATGACGTAAAGTCGGTAACCTCCGTACATGTTATTAGGACTAACTCTTCATCATGAATCTTGTAAGAATCAGGAAGTACCAACAGAACTGATAACATAAGAATAAGAGAAGCAACATCAACCTCAATCGCTCCATGAGAAGGGAAACAATGTAAGTACTGCTAGCTTCTAAGAGTGGAGTATCTTTGGAAGCTTGTTCATTACATTATTAACAATAGGAGTGTTGCAAAAGAAGGAAAGGGTTAGCCTCACATACCTTGTATATACTGCCCAACCTCAAGCTATGCAAATCCCATGGCTTCTTAGTCTACTATAAGAGAAATGATACTATCGTTATCGATTAAGCGTCATAACTAGTGTATATCAACTGCAACCTATCTTATGATGAAACAGACAGCACCTCCCCTATTTATATGAATTCTCCCAAGTTAAAACAATCACTAAATATCCCAAACATTATAAATAATAATCATATGAAGCCTCCTAAACAGTTCACAAATCAACAATATTACTAACAAGCTTTTCAATAGATATCTCACAAGTCTTAGTTTCAATGACTTAGTCGCAACTTGGATAAACTTAAATACATGTAGAGTAAGAGTTTCCTTACCTTTAAACATATAGAACAATTCCAATTTGACCTTACTTCACCATGAAATATCCTTCCAATTCAGCCACAAGAACAAAGAAGCGAAACTAGCAATCAATTCGGGTATTTCAACACCAGAATCACTTTGGAAGATTTGAAATCACCTAGGGTTGATATTAAAACTTTAGAGAGTATTTTAAAAACTTAAACCACATAAAAAACCTCCCATATGAGCTGGAACCACACAAAAATAAGCAACAACAAGAAAAACAAGATACTCACTAGCGCCAAGGGATTCCCGACACTTGAATTGTGGTGTTTGCCCTTTGTTTGGGCCTTGGATCATGAGAGAACCTTGAGATAAAGTTTTTAGGGGTCTAGGGTCTGAAGAGAGTGAAAAGCAATCAGCTAAGTGGGCTTTAGGCGTCTCATATATATCAATATATCTAAACCACCTATGTGGGTCCCATTGAGAGCTGCTTGTGCAGTCTCGCAAAATGCAAATATCTCTGTACTCCGATGTTGTGTCGATGAACGGTTTAATGAGTTGGAAACTAGACTCATAGATCTTAAATTTTGCGTGTGTATCACCCGTGATTCCAAGTACATTAAGAGAAAAGCTTAGTAACATTAGACCTAAATTTTAAGTAAAATTATGAATGTAAGTTGTGACAACTTTTGTCGACTTTTGTTTCATATCTTGCTTGACTTCAAGATTTATGATATGGATATTATATGATTCATATACCCTAAAACATGACCTCCTTAGAATATTAAGCACCTCTAGTTTTACCCGAAATACAGGTTACAACATCCTTGATTCATTTTACTTCTAACTTCTAATACTTGTTAACCACTCTTATACACCCTTGTATCATTTAAGACCGATAGGATTAACTTCTTATCATATCAATGATAATCTCTTCTCAGATTTACATCAACTAACTTACGATGTGATTTAATGTACGCAAATATGGGTTGTAACAAGCAGGCTCTTTTTCAGAAGATGTAGAGCATGATTTATATTACTCTCGTCCCTAGCAATTCTAACTCATAAGCAACCTGTCCAATTCTTCGAAGAATCTTGTACAGCCCGATATACCGCGGACGTGGCTTACCTTTCTTCCAAAATGCATAACACCTTCATCGGTGAGATCCTCAGGAAAACCCAATCACCAACCTCAAACTCCAGATCACAACTTCGGGCATCAGAATAAGACTTTTGCCTACCTTGCGCTCTCCTTAGTCGTTCTTGTATCACTTTTACCTTCTCAATGGCTTGGTGAATTGAATCTAGCCCATATAGTTCTGTTTCACCGACTTCGAACCATCCAACTGGTGATCTACATCTCCTCCTGTACAATGCCTCGTACGGCGCCATTTTAATACTGGAATAGTAGCTATATTGTAGGCGAAATCTATGAGTAGCAGATGGTCATCCCAATTACCCTTGAAATCTAGAACACATGCTCGTAGAATGTCTTTGAGTGTCTTAATGGTACGTTCATCCTGTCTGTCAGTCTATGGATGGAATGCAGTGCTGAGATTCACTTGTGTGCCTAAACCCTTCTAAGATGACCTCCAAAAGTTAGTCGTAAACTGAGATCCTCGGTTTGATATAATAGATATCAGCACACCATGAAGCCTAACAATATCCTTGATATATAGCCTCACATAATCTTTAGCCGTGTAAGTTGTCTTAACTAGAAGAAAATGGGCAGATTTTGAAAGTCGATCAACTATCACCCAGATGGAGTCAAACTTATGATAAGAGCGAGGTGATCCAATAATGAAGTCCATATTGATCGCCTCCCATTTTTAGGTCGGAATCCCTATATTCCGAATCAGTACACCGGGTTTTTGATGCTCGATCTTTACTTGTTGACAATTAGGACACTGGGCTACAAATTCTGCAATAACCTTCTTCATGTTGTCCCACCAATACAGCTCCTTAATTTCATGATACATTGCCGGGATGGATGGAATATCGGGACTAATGAATCTCAATCGTAATCTTCTCTCGCAGTCCCTGCTACATTAGGCACACATAATCAGCCCTGGTATCTTAGTGCCCCATCTTCTCCGATCTCGAAAGCCATAATCTTATGCTATTGAATGCCCTCTCTTAATCGCACTAAGGTAGGGTCTTCATATTGTCGCGCTTTTACCTCGGCTACCGAAGACGATTCTACCGTATTCTGTACAGTAACACCTCTGTCATCAGAGTCTAACAATCTGATTCTCATATTGGCCAGCTAATGAAACTCTTTAGTCAACCCTTGTCTGCCTGCCTCAATATATACTAAGTTTCCCATTGACTTACGACTAAGAACATCTGCCACAACATGGCTTTATCGGGATGGTACAATATCTCGACATCATAGTCTTTCAGTAATTCAAGTCACCTACGATGCCTTAAATTCAACTCCTTCTACTTGAAAATGTATTGTAAACTCTTATGATCAGCATAGATGTCAACATGAACACCATATAGGTGCCGCTATATCTTCAAAGCATATATCACTACAGCCAATTCCAAATCATGAGTCGGGTAATTCTTTTCATGTTTCATCATTTATCTCGGTGCATAAGCAATCACCTTCCCACATTGCATCAATACGCACCCAAAACCTATACCTGAGGCATCATAATATACCACATAACCTCTATTCCTTCTGGGAGAGTGAGCACTGGCACGAATGTCAATCGATTCTTCAGCTCCTGAAAACTATGTTCACAAGCGTCAACCAGTGGAACTTGTTAGCTTTCTGTGTTAACTTAGTCATTGGTGCTGATATAGAGGAAAACCCTTTTATAAACCACCTATAATATCTTGCTAGCCCTAGGAAGCTGCGTACTTCTGAAAGCGTTGTAGGTCTCGGCCAATTCTTCACTGCATCGATCTTCTGAGTGTCGATACTAATACCTTTATCAGATCTCAAATGGCCAAGGAATGCTATTGAGTTTAGCCAGAATTCACATTTGGAGAGCTTAGCATATAACTTACGATCCTGAAGGGTCTGTAATACTATTCGCAAGTGGCATGCATGTTCCGCCTTTGAACGAGAATACACCAGGATGTCATCAATGAATACGATCAGAACACAACAAGATAGAGTCTGAATACACTATTCATGAGATCCATAAAAGTTGTTGGGGCATTTGTTAGCCCGAAAGACAACACAAAGAACTCAAAGTGCCCATATCTTGTTCGGAAGGCCGTCTTCGGAATATCCTTCTCCTTAACCCTCACTTGATTATACCCTAAATGTAAGTCAATCTTGGAGAAACATTTGGCACCTGGAGTTGGTCAAATAGGTCATTAATCCTCGGAAGTGGATTCTTGTTCTTTATAGTAACTTATTCAACTATCGATTATCGATACACATCCTTAGCGACCCATCTTTCTTCCGCACTAACAAGATTGACGCACCCCAAGGTGAAGTAATGAAGCCCTTATCCAGCAAATCCTTCGACTGTGCCTTCAACTCTTGCAACTCTGTCGGGGCCACCCTGTACGGAGGGATAGAGATCGGCTGAGTGTTAGGCAACATATCAAAGCTAAACTCAATCTCTTTAAGAAGGAAGGCGTGGGAGTTCATCAGGGAAAACATTTGGGAATTCATTGACATAGGAGCTGATTGTAGAGTAGGCGACTTTGCCTCCACATCTCTAACACAAACGAGATGATAAATGTAACCTTTCGAGATCATCTTCCTTGCCTTAGGAAATAAACCTACCATTTGGTGTAGCAATGTTCCCCTTCCACTCAATTACGGGTTCACCGAGAAACTAAAACCTAACCATCTTGGTATGACAATCAAGGTTTGCATAACATGATGCCAACCAGTCCAATCCCATTATCACATCAAAATCAACCATTTCTAACTCAAATAGATTAGCTGAGGTTTGATGACTACAAATCATCACTTTGGAACCTCTATATACTTAGCAATCACAGAATCTCCTATCAGAGTGGATACCGCAAGTGGTTTACTTATCAATTTAGGTTCAACGCCAAACTTATTAGCAACAAAGGGTGTAACATATGATAATGTATATCCGAGATCAATCAGTGCATATGCATCATAAGAAAACATAGACAATATACATGTAACAATATCCGGAGATGACTCGAGATCCTGTCGACTTGCTAGAGCATAGGTTCGATTTCAAGTACCGCTCGAACTCAGCAATGCACCTCTACCTCTACCACGGCCTATTTTCGACTGCTGAAAACCCCATATTGGAGGTCGAACTGATGAGGATGAAGCAGACACAGATCTAATCGGTTAAGCCATACCACCACCTCCTCTGTTAGGACAATCCCGCATCACATGGCCAGGCCATCCGCAAGAATAGCACGCGTCAGAACCTCGACGGCACAGTCCAAAGTGGGTCTTGCCGCATTGATCATAATAGGGTGCTGGGGATCTCGTCTAACCAGTATTTCTATGATATTGCGAGCCTGGTGCCCGCAAACTCTGACCTGGACAAGAATAGATAGATCAATCATAGAGAGGCCTCTAAAACTGTGGAGGAGCACTAGCTACAGGTGGCGCCGAACTCCTTGAAGACTGGGGCCTGAAACTACCTCTGAAGTCACCAGAATACCCTGCGAATCTCACCTCTTATGTTGGCCCCTATCCTGCTCTCTATCTGCCCTTTGCTGGCACTTACGATCCTCTAGTGTCTGGGTATAAGCCTGAATACGAGAAATATCCATGCCCTCCACCAAGGAGGCTGTCGTGCACTCATTTATCAGATGTGATCCCAACCCGTTCATGAAAAGGTTCACCATATCACTTATCTCAACCACAATATAGGGAGCATACCTCGTTAAAGAATCAAATTGCATATTATACTCTTGCACACTCATATTACCTTGTCGATGGTTCAAGAACATATCAGCTCTAGCTCGTTGTATCTCAACTGGAAAGCAGTGACGGAGAAAGGCCTCAAAAAATTCCATCCACACAGCTGGAGGAGCGTTCGGATCCATAGATCTCTCCAAGTTGTCATACTAGAAAACTGCTAACTCCCGTAACCAATAAGAAGCCAACTCTACTGCCTCAGTATCACCGGTGTGCATAACCCGCAGTGTCCGATGAACCTCATCAATAAACGTTTGCGGGTCTTCCTTGGGGTCTAATCCAATAAACACTAGAGGGTCTAGATAAATAAAATCACAAACTCTCGCACTAACCGGTCTGTCAGCAACACCAGTATTCTGTCTCTGAGTCTGATCAGCTACCAATCTAGTCAAAATGCACTGTACTGTGCATATCCTGGTCTGTAGTGCCAGACGAAGGAACCAGAGGTGTTGGGTCCCTCCTAATATCCTCTGGAGGAGACAGAGTAGATGAGGTATGAGACGATATCTCGCTCTGAGCCTCAATTTGGCCTGCTCTAGATGGAGGCACCTGACTAGTACCCTTTTCCCGCATCTGTATCAAGCCGTCTACTAATCTCTTGCTTCCTAGTCAAAGGCATCGCTAAAAAAACAAGATGAATATTAGAGATGAACACTTACAACTCAACTCTATGCACGATCTAGATTCAGAAGGAAGGTAACAATCCTAGATGTCATATAGCCTCCTGACTATAAATGTGGTGCGCTACACATCCATAATCAAGACTTTACTAGCATGGCTCATAGACAACCCCTAGGATAGACTTGCTCTGATACCAAGTTTGTCACGAACCAAATTGGAGGGCCATGACTGGCACCCGGGCCATACCTGCCGAGCACCAACGTATATTTTATCTAAACTTTCTTATTACCTATAAGGGCCGACGAGATCAACATAAATGGTAGACATGAATCATAAACAACCAACAATGATAGATAATGGCATGAACATATATAACATGGGCCGACAAGGCTGTCTTGAATCTATATATAAGGTAGCTGCCATGAGAGACTATACAAATAAAATCAACCGACAGGGCTATCCAAACTATACATGAGATGACACTTGTCTATGAGCCTCTAATGGAACATAAGTGCTGCAACATTGTGAAAACAGGGCCTCGACATACCCATTATGTCTATAACTAAAATGCATACCAAGACCATGGCAAGTTCGGAGAAGGCCAATAATCGCTGAACTGGGTAGCCTACGATGGTGGGGAGCTTTGTTTACCTAACTATCAGGACTTGCAGCACGACATGCAGCGTCCATAAATAAAAGGGATGTCAGTACAAATAAAGTACTGAGTATGTAAGACAGGAATTCATAAATAAGAATAGTGATGTAAACAGGGATAGAGAATATACAACTCGTAATATCTGAGTGTCTCTGAGGGTGTGTGTGTATCATGCATTTTATGTCAGTCGCCCTCAGAGACACTCAGATGTTACGAGTTGTATATTCTCTATCCCTCACTATGTGTGTGTGTATACTTTTAAAAACATATGCCCCTATGTCATCATCATCTACATCATTTCGTACCCGACCGTAATAGGCTTAGTAAAAACGTACCCCGCCATCATAAGGCTTGGTAGAATCATACCCGACGACGTGGAGCTCGGTAAAACCCAAATGATCCGTGGTTGCACAATATGTACCATACCCGGCCAACTATAGCGCGACTTGGTAGAGTAAAATAGGTACATATATAACTTAAGTTGGACTCATTGGAATCACATTTTGAACCTTTCGGAGTGACGTAAGGTTGGTAACCTCCGTACATGTTATTAGGAATAACTCTTCATTATGAATCTTATAAGAATTAGGAAGTGCCAAAAACATTGATAACATAAGAATAAGAGAAGCAACATCAACATCAATCGTTCCATAAGAAGGGAAATAATGTAAGTACTGCTAGCTTCTAAGAATGGAGTATCTTTGGAAGCTCGTTCATTACATTATGTACAATCAGAGTCGTGTAGAAGAAGGAAAGGGATAGCCTCACATACCTTGTATTTAATGCCCAACCTCAAGCTATGCAAATATCACGGCTGCATAGTCTACAATAAGAGACATGATACTATCGTTATTGTTTAAATGTCATAACTAGTATATATCAACCGCAACCTATCATACGATGAAATGGAAAACAATTCCCCTATTTATATGACTTCACACAAGTTACAACAATCACTAAACATCCCAAACAACATCAATAATAATCATATTAAGCCTCTCAAACATTCCACCAATCAACAACATTACTAACAAGCTTTCCAATAGATATCTCACATGTCCTAGCTTCAACGACTTAAAAGCGACTTGGATAAATTTAAATACATGTAGAGTAAGAGTTTCCTTACCTTTAAACATATATAAAAACTCCAAATCTTACTTCACCATGAAATATTCTTCCAATGCAGCCACAAGATCAACGAAGCGAAACTAGCAATCTATTCGGGTTTTTCGACACTAGAATCACTTTGGAAGACTTGAAACCACCTAGGGTTGATATTAAAAACTTGAGAGAGTATTTTATAGAACTTAAACCACATAAAAAAACCTCCCACACGAGATGGGACCACATATAAATCAGCAACAACAAGAAGAACAGGATACTCACTAGCCACGGGATTTCCAACACTTGATTTATGTTGTTTTCCCTTTGTTTGGGTCTTGGCTTAGAAAGAAACTTGAGAGAAAGTTTTTAGGTGTCTAGGGTCTGAAGAGAGTGAACCATAATGAGTTAAAACGGGCTTTAGGCATCTCATATATATCAATATATCTCAACCGCCTATGTGGGTCTCATAGAGAGCTACATACGTAGTCTCACAAAATGCAAATATCTCTCTACTCCGATATTGTATCAATGAACGGTTTAATGTGTTAGAAACTAGACTCTTAGATAATCAATTTAGTGGGTGGATCACCCCGTAATTCCAAGTATATTGAGAGAAAATCTTAGTAATATTAGACCGAAAGTTTAAGTGAAATTATGAATGTAAGTTGTGACAACGTTTTTTGACTTTTGTTTCATACTTCGATTGACCTCAAGACTTATCATACGGATATTATATGATTAAAATACCTTAAAACATGATCTCCTTATCATATTAAGCACCTCTAGTTGTACTTGAAAATACGGGTTACAACATCCTTGATTCGTTTTACTTTTAACTTCTAATACTTGTTAACCGCTCTTATACACCCTTGTTTCATTTAAGACCAATTGGATTAACTTCCTATAATCTCAATGATAATCTCTTCCCAAATTTACATCGACTAACTTACGACGTGATGTAACGTACACGAATATGTGTTGTAACAAGCAAGCTCTTTTTCAAAAAATGTAGAGCCTGGTTTAAGTATATTACTCCCATCCCTGTCACCTCAGTACCCAAGGCTTCTGAATCAAGAGGAGAAGATTGAAGATTACCTGAATCATAGACAACTCTTTAGCACTTTGAACCTAGAAGCTTCTGACACATGTGACCCCTCAAAAAGACGTGAACCCAACTCCTCATTCACACTCACGTCCTCTGTTACGATGCGCTGATTGGATACCTCAATTCCTTCATCCCCTTCCACTATTTCTTCAGTGGTTTGTAGAAATTGAGAGGCGTACATCGTTTCTTAGGAGTCCACCTTATCAGTAAGAGTAGATGGGGATGGAGACATAATAAAGTTTTTAGGGCTTTAACTTTTACGACTACGATGGGGACCAGAACCAGATGGCGTAGGGGAGGGGAATGTGAGTGTGGGTTGGTTGGAAATTAGGGCTTTAGTGGGTGATGAGTATGGCTCAATCCAGATTGTTGTGCCTCGTGAGATAGAGACAAAGCATGGTTTTCTTCAATGGCTTTGGGAGACATAGTCTATGGTGAAGTCATGTTCGATTTTGAGAACAAGAAGACACGAGGAAGAGGGTATGAGAGAAGATATGTGTTCGATGTAGAGATGAGAGACCAACTTTTGGGGTTTATAAAGTGAAAAGGGGGACCGGTTGCAAATGGGTATGAGAAAAGACAGGTTGTCGAGTCGATTTGTAACGGGTGCAACATTTAGCCTCAAAAGATATCAGAACAGACGGGAGCAATTAATGACGTGGCACTCTAGCCGTTCAAAATGCATATAAGTGTAAGAGGAACAACTAACCTGAGTCATAGGAACCAGGTTCCTTGACAAATTTTGAAAAAATGAGAATCAACTTCCAAATATTTGCAATGTTTTGGCACTTGTTTGTCCTGAATTTGCCATGTGTGTCTACCTCTAACGGTATAGAATTGAGTTAGAAGTCTCCAGAAAACACTTTTTAGCAATTTATCTTACCATCATTCCATAGCCAATCATTGAAAGACCGGGTTCTCAGTTCATCTTGACCAATCCCAACTCCAGACAATTTCTTTCAAAATATTATCTACTAAGTGCTTTGGTGAAGATATTTGTTATATACATATGAGTCCTTTTTCAACATTATCCCTCAAGAAGTGTTGTCGCACATTATTGTTCTTTGTCCTCTAATGCTTAACCGGGTTCTTTGTCATATTGAGAGAACTTGTGTTATCACGAAATAATGGCACACGGTCTAAAAACACACAAAAATCTTCTAGTTGTTGCTTGACCCACATCAGTTGGGCACAACAGGAAGCAGCTGCCACATATTCAACTTCTGCAGTAGATAGAGCCATAAAATTTTGTTTCTTTGTACCCCATGAGATCAAGCATGACCCTAGAAAATGTGCTATTCCATATGTACTCTTTCTATCCACTAGATATCCAGCATAATCAGCATCTGCATACCCAATTAAGTCAAAATTATCTCCTGAGAGATAATAGAGGACCAAGTCATGTGTTCCCTTGAGATACCTCAAGATTCTCTTGGCATCGTTAAAATGAGATTATTTTGGACTTGATTTAAATCTAGCACACAACCCAACACTAAACACAATTTTAGGTCTGATGGCCGTGAAGTACAGAAGTGATCCAATGATACCCCTATACATAGTTTCATTTTATAGGGGAACCAGGTACGTCCATGTCTAGAGTGACAGTAGCAATGGAAGTATCAATGATCTTTGAGCTTTCCATCTCAAATCTTTTCAGCAGCTCCTTGATGTACTTCTTTACCTGTAGCCCAAGGAAGAAGTTTAGTTCCCCCGTCACGCTTATCTCAAATTCACTTCCCATGAGCTTTGCAAATTTCTCACAAAGGGAATTATTTGTTGCACAAAAAATGATGTCATCAACATAGACTTGTACAATCAACAGGTTTCTCCCTCGTTTCTTCAGAAACATATTGTTGTTAATTTTTCCTCTAGTGAAGCCATTCTCAAGAAGGAACCTGGACAATCTTTCATACCATACACCCTGCTTCAATCCATATAAAGTTTTGTCAAGCTTGAATACATGTTCATAACATTTAAAGCCAGGTGGTTGCTTGAAAAAACTTCCTCCTTCAAATATCCATTTAGAAATGCACTTTTGACATCCATTTGGAACAATTTGAATTCCATATGAGATGCAAATGCAATGATAATTTTGATGTCCTTTCCAGCAACATGAGCAAAAGTTTCATCGCAGTCAATTCCTTTTTCTTGGTTGTAACCTTAGACCATCAGCCTAGCTTTGTTTCTTGTTGTATTGCCAAAATCATCAAGTTTGTTTCTAAACACCCACCTAGTTCCAATCACAGTTCTATCTAAGGGCCGGGGAACTAGATTCCACACTTTGTTCCTTTCAAACTGATGGAGCTCTTCTTGTATAGAAGCAATCCAGTCGGCATCTTTTAATGTTTCCTTGATATTTTTTTGTTCAATCTGAGACAAGAAGGCTGAGAAGGAAAACATATTTCTTGTCCTGGATCTAGTTTGAATACCAGAGTTCAAAAGAGTGATCACATTTTGAAGAGGATGTGAACTCATGTGCTTCCAGTTTGACACCCTAACTTCAGGGTGTAAGGGACTAGGTTCTTCCATGTGTGACCCATCATTAGAATCAATCGAAGTATGAATGCCACTTATTTGTTCTATATCAGGAGTACTTATACTGTGTATTTTGATGCACCATGTGTTGACCTTGGCACGGTGTTGATGCAACACGGTAGGGTGATTTCCTACGAGTCTCGACAACTGAAGACCCATGAGAAGCAGTATCCAATCCACGATTTGGAGTTGGCAGCCATTGTTCATGCATTGAAGATCTGGCGGCATTATTTGTACAGTGTTCCTTGTGAGGTTTTTACCGACCATCGAAATCTACAACATCTGTTCAAACAGAAAGATCTTAACTTGCGTCAGCGAAGGTGGTTAGAGTTACTTAAGGACTATGATATCACCATTCTATATCATCCCAGGAAGGCCAATGTGGTGGCCGATGCCTTGAGTTGAAAGGCGAAGAATTTGGGTAGTTTAGCATATCTATCATTAGCAGAGAGGCCATTAGCATTAGAGGTTCAAGCCTTATATAACTAGTTTTTTAGATTGGATGTTTCAGAGCCCAGTCGAGTTCCTGCCTACATGGTTTCTTAGTCTTCTCTATATGACCATATCAGAGAGCGTCAGTATGACGACCCCATTTTCTTACTCAAGGACACGGCTCAGCATGGTGATGCTAAGAAGGTTACTATTGGGGATGACGGTGTGTTACGGATGCAGGGCCGATTATGTGTGCCCAGTATGGATGGTTTGCATGACTTGATTCTCTAAGAGGCCCACAGTTTGCGGTACTCCATTCATCCGGGTGCTGCTAAGATGTATCGGGACTTGAGACAACACTATTGGTGGAGGAGGATGAAGAAAGATATAGTGGAGTATGTAGCTCAGTGCCTAAATTATCAGCAGGTGAAGTATGAGCATCAGCGGCCGAGTGGTTTGCTTCAGCAGCTCGAGATTCCTGAGTGGAAATGGGAGGGTGTCTCCATGGACTTCGTTGTTGGGCTCCCACAGACTCAGAAGAAGTTTGACGCAGTATGGCTGATTCTGGACAAGTTGACAAAGTCGGCTCATTTCATTCCGGTAGTGACTACCTATTCTTCAGAGCAGTTGGCCCAGGTTTATATCCACGAGATTGTCCGACTTCATGGCGTACTGTTATTCATCATCTCTGACCGGGGTATGCAGTTCACATTGCATTTGTGGAAGGTTGTATAGCATGATCTATGCGCATGGGTTGAGTTGAGTATAGCATTTCACCCTCATACGGATGGACAGTCAGAGCGCACTATTCAGATATTTGAGGATATGCTTCGTGCATTTGTCATGGATATCAAGGGCACTTGGGATCAGTTCTTTCCACTTTTGGAGTTTGCCTACAATAATAGCTACCAATCAAGCATTCAGATGGCTCCGTATGAGGCTCTATATGGGAGACGGTGTCGTTATCCAGTTGGGTGTTTTTAGCCGGAAGAGGCTAGGTTATTAGGCATGGATCTGGTTCGAGATGTTGTAGAGAGGGTCAAGACGATCCAGGATCGGCTTCATACAGCCCAATCTAGACAAAGAGTTATGTGTATCGGAAGGTTCACTGTTACGACCCATAATCCCTGCGAAGGAGTCGTGATGGCACCTAGTCTCTAAACTAGGTAAGCCTAACGTTAACAGAAATAACATTGATATTCCCTAACTTCAACTTAAATAACTCTGAACAATTACGATTCCCAAAACCGTAGTACAAGTCCTAAGCCTTTCTAAGAGTAGTTATACAAGATAAATACATCATTGTTCCAGAACAAAAGGAACAAATGGAAATAAGTACAAATAAAGGTGATTCCGAGGCCTGCGAACGCAGCAACGGGTTTACCTTGAGTCTCTACAGCAACGATCCGCACAGCTACTACCGATCAAATACCTAGATTTGTACCCAAAAAAATGTACAGAAGTGTAGTATGAGCACACCACAGTGGTGCCCAATAAGTATCAAGACTAACCTCGGTGGGGTAGTGACGAGGGACAGTCAAGACACCTACTGGTCTAATAAATTGAACATGATATAGTAATAAACTAACAATGGTAAAGGCAACAAAATAATACCAATAACAGGGAGAAATCAAACTACAAACAGTAGAGACATTAAAAGGGAACACGAATGGTAACGTAAGATAACCAAGTAAATTAACACCAACATAGCTGGGATACAGACAAGTAAAATGTACTCAAATAAGGAAGGCGATGTTAACTCGCTCAATCACATCATTTCTGATGCACATCAAAACTCGATGTCTCATATCATAACCTCAATTTCCAAACCTTTAGCACACACGGCACCTTGTGCCCACATATTTCTATCTCACTTTGCACAACGTCATCCTCATGCTACTCAGTACATAGGGTCCATAACCAATGCAATTAAGATGTTCAAGGGTCTCCTTTATATAACATAAAGTAGATTACAGCTTCTAAACCAATTAGGAAATCAGCAAGAAAAGATGAAGTTATTTTTAGAAATCATTTGAATAAAGAAAATACCCTTTTCAAATAAAATACAACATCGAATGAATTATTACCTTTAATATAGGATTTAATAAATTAAAACTTAGTAGGAATTCCTTTTTAAGTAAGATTCAATATCATCGGGTTAAGGTAATTTAATTGAGAAACTAATTGAAATAAAACATAACATTTATAGGAATTTGAATTGTTGAAAGGTGTATATACATACACGGCAAGTTCAAATTTAAAGGTCATCTATAGCAGCGTAATACTAATTCCTTTATTTTATATCACGATATTACTAATAACTTAACAGGACAGGAGGAAATGATTCAACGTAGTAAATTTACTTTAAAAATTAATTCACCATAGTAATCGTTTCAGGGAAAGAATTCAAGGAACAACGGCAAGTCAACAACTCAATGCCAATAACCCGATCCTCACAACTCAGTGAAACCCGAAATACATATTGTCAAAGTCTTAAACAAATACACTAGGGTCTTCTCAGTATTCAGCTATAACCAAATACTAAATGAAATGTAAAAACACTGATTAACTTGTACAGTCAAAGAGGAATACATAAGCATATATATATATATATAATATATATATATATATATATATATATATATATATATATATATATATATATATATATATATATA
>NC_031990.1:79404285-79409872 GCF_001879085.1 Nicotiana attenuata
TATATTTGTAGTTAAGTTGTTCGTTGTTAGTTATACTTTCCTTACTTGTAGTTTGTTTACGTTGTAGTGTTGCTTCATGTTATCCCCTTACTTGTTGATTTCCATTATTGAGACTCATTATTAAATATAATCTCTATTATTGTGAGTTAGTCTTATCTAATATCGTGGTTATACATTATTTCTCTCATTGTTGAGTTATTTGGTGTTGAAGTTGTGAAAGTCTTTAATACGTTGAGGCAATGTTAGTTATTGTTGAAACATCTATCTAATTGAGCATTTTTCATTCATTGTTGTTGTTGATATTCTTGTATACATTGTGGTGGAGCCATGGGCTATTGTTGTGGAAACATTGATATTGTTGTTGTTTGCAAGTTGTGATATATGGGCACTTGTGGTGTGAATTGTCATTGNTATGAATGAGGCCCAGAGAAACTACACAGTGACGAAAGAGTTATTGGCTATGTTTTCGCGATGGAGAAATTTAGACCTTACCGTTATGGGGGCAAAGGTGATCATACACACGGACCATGCAGCCCTTCGGATTTGATGATTAAGAAGGATTCGAAAGCAAGATTGATGAGATGGGTGCTACTCCTTCAGGAATTTGATTTAGAGATTGTGGATAGAAAGGGAAGCAAGAATCAAGTTGCCGACCATTTGTCCCGATTAGATGAAGATGGGAGACTAAGTGATGGTATTGAGATCAATGATAGGTTCCCTGACGAGCAGCTTCTTTCCGTTTCTATGTGTGAGATGCCATGGTTCGCGGACATCGCCAACTTTATTGTGACTCGTAACATCCCGTGCGAGCTCTCTTCCAACCAAAAGAAGAAACTCAAGCGGGATAGTTAGGATTTTTATTGGGATGATCCGTATTTGTTTAAAATTTGCACGGATGGAGTGATAAGGAGATGTGTGCCGGAAAGTGAACAAATAAGCATATCGGAGGCTTGTCACTCCTCTCCCTATGGTGGTCATCACGGGGGGGTGAGGACAGCCTCAAAAGTTTTGAGTTGTGGTTTCTATTGGCCCACGTTGTTCAAGGATGCTAGTGAATTGGTGAAGAGTTGTGATGCATGTCAAAGAGCCGGCGGTATTTCCAAGAAGGATGAGATGCCCCTCAATACAATTCTTGAGGTGGATATTTTTGATGTTTGGGGCATCGATTTCATGGGTCCGTTCGTGAACTCCTGTGGTAATACTCACATTCTCGTGGCGGTGGACTATGTTTCAAAATGGGGGGAAGCCGTGGCTCTTCCCAACAATGAAGCCCGAAGTGTTGTAGCATTTTTGAAAAAGAGTATCTTTACGAGATTTGGTACTCCTCGGGCCATTATTAGTGATGGGGGGTCCCATTTTTGCAACAAGGCTTTTGATTCATTGCTTGCTAAGTATGGAGTTAATCACAAAGTGACCACCCCCTATCATCCACAAGCTAGTGGACAAGTGGAAGTCTCAAATCGAGAGATAAAGAGTATTCTGTCCAAAACGGTGAATGCTAATAGGACCGATTGGTCGAAGAAATTGGATGATGCTCTTTGGGCTTATCGGACGGCTTACAAGACTCCAATTGGTATGTCTCCGTATTGGTTGGTGTTTGGTAAAGCTTGCCATCTTCCAGTGGAACTTGAGCACAAGGCTATGTGGGCATTGAGGAAATTGAACTTGGAATGGGATGTTGCAGCAAATCTCCGAGTGGAGCAATTGAATGAGCTTGATGAGTTTAGATTTCATGCTTACTCCAGCTCATCTTTGTACAAGGACAAGATGAAGTACCTCCATGACAAGTATGCTAGGGGTAAAGAATTCAAGGTGGGTGACATGGTTCTCTATTCAACTCCCGGTTGAGGTTATTCCCGGGAAAGCTCAAGTCTAGGTGGAGTGGTCCATTTGAAGTTGTTGGGGTGACCCCATTTGGTGCTATTGATCTCAAGAACAAAAATGGTGAAGTTTTCCGAGTCAATGGGCATCGTGTGAAGCATTACTTGGGGAAGATTGATGACAGCCACGTGGTGGCACTCCTTCATTTGAAGTGATATTGTGGTAAAATGCGTCGTGCCGCGACGTTAAATCAGGCGCTTCTTGGGAGGCAACCCATGTCTTTTCTTTCTTTTTATTTTTTCGTTGTAGATTAGGATTTTTCAACTCATGGTTTGTGAGATATTGCAGGGTTGATGTTGGACCAGTGCAGGGCAAAAGTAGCAAAATTCTTAAGGTCTCTGAAGTTTGCCTACGCGGTCGCGCACCAAAACAGTGCGGTCCGCGTAGGCTGGTGAAATGGGAGCTGAGTCTCTGAAGTTTTCTGCGCGGTCCGCGTGACCATTTTGTGCGCTCCGCGCGTGAGAAGCCCAAATTGCATACTCTCTGAAGTTTCCCACGCGGCCGCATACCAAAACAGTCGGCCCGCATGGGTTGTTCAGGCAATTAAGGATGCTGAAAATCCAGCGCGGTCCGCGGCCATTTCTGCGCGGCCGCGCTGGTGGGTAAGTAATGGGTTCCACAATGTTTTCAATAAATAGAGACCCTAGGCTTCATTTTAACCTTTTCGCCAATTTTCTACCCGAGCTCTCAAATTTTCACTGTGCATGAAAACAACAACTTGCTTCAAGTAGTTAAAACTTTCACAACCCCTGGTAACATTCCTCACTAATCTCATTCATAGTTTAGTCTATTTTATCTTATTTTGCTTCCTGTTAGTATAACTTCTTATTTTCTTCTTTCTCTCTTAGTTTTACCTGTTAGGGTAGATTTTATGTGTTTATGTGAAACAATGGGCATGACTTCTTGATTAGTAACTGAGTAGGGATAATTAGGACCCATAATTTGAACAAATAAATTGGACTTAAATGAAAATCCCCGTCCTCAGTTCATTGGTTGCCCTACGCGGCCGCGCGTCCTTTCTGCGCGGTCCGCGCCAGTCTAGCGCGGCCACGGTCCAAAACAGTGCGGACCACGTCGGTGAGATTCAGAGAGAAGTGTCTCTGGAACATCTTAAGCGCGGTCCGCACTCCACTTTTACGCGGTCCGCGCTACCCAGCGCGTCCGCATGGCTCTTTTGCGCGGTCCGCGCCCCTTCTATTCTACACACATGTTTCTAAACCATGCTTCCAACTGTACCATCCAATTCACTGCATATGCTTCAACTAACAATGTTAGACTTTTCTTTGCAAATCATGGTAAAGCAACGAGGAGGAAAAGAACAACAACCTGGGAGGGGTGGCTCCTCCCGAGGGGGAAAAGGAAAGCGGGTTGTTAAACTCACTCCCAGACTCGGGAGAATATAAAAAAGACCCGCAAGCTAATACGGGAAGCTGATAGAGCTGCCTCCCACTCTTCGGGGAGTGAGTATGCCCCATCCCGGAGTATTACTTGTGAATCTGCTCCCACTCACATGTCTCTCTCGCTCCAATTGCATGACTCTCCCTCAACTTCATCTACCTCCAAGGGACCAGCTGATAAAAGCCTCAAAAAACCAGTGAATGTAGTTTTGGACTCGTCTGATGAGTCCGAAAATAGAAGTGAGGCACAACACTCCAACTCCCCCACAGCTTCATTATCTGGGGAGAGTGCAGGATGTGGCGAGGGGGGTGAGCCCCAAGTTGGTGGTGTTGAGAGAACAAGAAAACCGGAAGCATGGGCTGATAGATTTGTAAGTGAAATAGCCTTCCACAGATTTCGAGAGTGGTGGCCCAAAAGAAAATTGATTCCGGAGAGGCAATTTATTGACTCTGATCTTCTTCCTCTAAACCCACATGTGCAAGCACAATTCCGTACTAGAGAGGGTTGGGGGTTCTTCAAGGAACGTTGCATAGTCGCAAATGAACATATGGTGAAAGAATTTTACTGTATGTTTATCATGTAGTGAAAGACTCAAAGGCAACACAAGTGAGGGACAAAGTGGTGATGTTTGATGGGAAGTCTCTGAACGAATTTTTGGGGTTCAACGAAGAGGACGAAACCCAATACTTAGAAAAACTGGAAATGAAGAAGAGGTTTGCCCGTGGTTGGCCCAGCACTTGGCAGCCCCGGGCACTGTCCCAGTTTGGTTGAAAGCAGGAGAGAAGATTCTGAGAAACATGTTCAATTTTGAAGCAAAGGGTTGGTTGACCTTCGTGTGTAGTAGGCTTGACCCCTCCACTCATGATCACACAGTTCCTATTCCTCGTGCAGTGTTAGTGGCTTCTATTATGGTTGGTTTTCCTCTGAATGTAGGCAACATCATGTCAAGAGTGATTTCTACGGTCGGGCAGGAGACCAACACAAACTACCCCTTCCCGAACACTCTTTCCCTGTACTTTAGAGAATTGAAGGTGAAGAAGAAGAGGTTTGATGTCCAGGTAGATCCAGCGGCCCCCTACTCATTGTACAGTCAGTTGGATTCCGACAACCCAAAGAGGTCCAAAAAGCCTCAGGCATCCACTTCCAACGCACCTGGCCAGTTTGATGAGCCAGCGGTTATTGAGCAGTCCAGTGAGCCTTCCACCATCCCCGCTACCAGTGAGACATTGCCTCAGGGCCCTTCTACTATTGCTGGTCCATCTACTGCAGCAGACCCGGATGTCCCTTCATCGAAGACTCACCGGTTCATTGCCCACTAGCTTGCTTAGTCTCTAGCCAGTTTGAACAACTGGATGTCAGCTGCGACATCCAAGTTGTCAAACTTGGCCACTGTAGTTCAGGCACAGTCAGCCCCTTCCACAGTTGAGATCCCTCCTTCTATTGAGGAGACACTGAAGAAGATCCTGGCCAACCAGGAAATGATGATGGAGACACAGAATGCCTTGGCTAAGGCAGTTGGATCACACAACACAGCATTGGGTAAACTAGCTAGGGAGCACAGGAAATTGAGGAAGCAAAAGGCTTCCAAGGAGTCAGTGATGAAGTTCAGGGAGGATGTGGATAAGCTTTTGGCGGATCAGATGCCACTTGACTTACTCTTCGGGGAGCCAACTGTAGATCCAGCAGCAGTTCAGCCACAGCAGGAGGAGACTCCCAGGCCGAGGAAGAATAGGAAACTCCCTAGCACTGAGGGAGTTGTGATAGAGGTGGCCCAGGTTCATGAGGGTACGTTCAGTGTTCCACCGATGGTTCAGCCTGTCCTTGATCCAGCTCATGTCCCAGCAGCACAGCAGCAGCAGGTCGGAGACCAGTCTGAGGTCCCGGCTACTACAGAGGATCCAGGGACGACAGGAGACCCCACGCATGTGGACTAGGCTTGAGGGGCCTTTCTATATCCTTTTACTCTATTTTTGAGCTTATCTTGGTAGTTGGCATTGGGGACAATGCCAACTTTTATTCGTGGGGTGCGCCTTACCATTTTGATTCTGATACACTGGATGACTGTATATATTTATTTCATTTCTAGTCTATGTTTTGGATTGTCTTTGATTTTTAAATAGTTGGCCTGTATATAACTTTTAACTTTGGCTACTTTTAGACTCTTATGTATATATTCATCCCGTTGTATATTCTACTCCCCATTGTACATATTCATTTGGTTTTTCTATTTTCGTTCAAATTTTTCGTTTCTAGCCTAGTAGTGAGGTCTCGTAGCCTTTTGTTTGGTTTTAGTGTTTTCATAGTCCTT
>NC_031990.1:79412181-79531784 GCF_001879085.1 Nicotiana attenuata
ATGACTCCAAAATTAACCCAACAAGGAATTGGGATGGACCCATGAGAATGGTAGTCCCAATTAACGGGTAAAACCTCGAGAGAGTAATTACCCAACTTGAACCCTAAGTTGCTTGGCTTGTTAGCCTACCCAATTGGTCTCGAGAGAGTCAATTGGGCAAAATCACTCTTTCTACCGAGAGGTGTGAGAGTGAGTGCAATCGTGCAACGGTTATAGCATAAGCCCCATAATCATCATTCTTGTATTAGAAATCTCTACCCGTTAGTTGACCACCTAGGTAAATGACACGACCCTAGTGCCTTTCTCTATCTTGCATACAACCTAGAATTAATATCTTAGCATAATTTAGTTATAATTAGTAATTGTTAAATTGTAGTTGATAATCATAAAAACCCCAAAATGATAGAAGATCAATCAGAAGCAAACACGCAATTCTAGGCTAAGCAAATATCCAACTCCCTTTCTAGCTCCCTGTGGAAATTGACCCCGATACCACTATTGGGTAAAAGTATTAGCGCCCACTCTTCCTAAGGTCGAGTCCGCTGCGCGATTCACTATTTCGAATCACTCCGAAACTCAACCGAGCCCTCGGGGCTCCAAACCAAGTGCCCACACAAGTCTGAATACATAAAACAAACTCGCTTGCATGATCGGAACACCAAAATAACCTCTAGAACCATGAATTGGATGCCGAAGCGCATGAAAATCACTATGAACTTCAAGAACTTCTAGAATTGCAATCAAGCGTCCGAACCATATCAAATCAACTCCAAACGACAGCAAATTTTGCAGGCAAGTCCCAAATGACATAACAGAGCTGTTCCAACTTTCAAAATTGCATTCCGACCTCAATAACACAAAATTCAACTATGGATCAAACCTCTCCATTTTCAAAACTTCAACTTTTCCAACTTTCGCCGAAATGCCTCAAATTACCCTACGGGCCTTTAAATCCAAATCCGAACGCACGCCTAAGTCCAAAATCACCATATGAAGCTACTGATATCATCCAAAACTCATTCCGGAGCCGTTTACCCAAAAGTCAAATTCCGATCAAATTCTCACCGCTTAAGCCTTCAAAACTAGATTCCTTCTTCCAATTCGACTCCGATTCATCCGGAAACAGAATCCAACCATGCACGCAAGTCGATACACATAATATGAAGCTGCTCATGACCTCAAACTGCCAGATCGGGCGCAATTGCTCAAAACGACCAGTCGGGTCGTTACATCCTCCTCTACTTAAACATACGTTCGTCGTCGAACGTGCCCGGAGTCATTCCAAAGCCATCGAACCACTGCATGAGTTCATCATACATACACTCAGGGATGATTTCCCCATCACCCAAGACTAAGTAGGACTGACAATGCAACTTAACTGAAGGTCTCATCTCATCCTTAGTCCATAACCTTAGAACAGAACCCAAACCTCAACATCTGTAATTCATCATAGGACCCGAATCCCACATCATCACACTGCATGAACCTGAACAAGGTGAATCGAGCCAAAAATTCCAATCTAGAATACAATCACATGCTGTTCCACACAGCTCAAATGCCCGAAGCAATTCCCCCTGACCACCATAGCTGCTCAAATAACAATCGGGATGCCGGTAATACACTTCACATTAAATATAACCTTGTTCCGGATCTCCACAACACTGCCCATGATAAAGAAACATGCGGATATTCATAGCCGCTCATGAAGACAACAAGTCAAGAAGCTCTTTCGCCAGCCAAGGGCTATTACCCAAATCTTAGCAAGAACACCCTCATACTTCCAAAAACTCCTCACCCCTAATACCATAGTACTAATCTCAGGTCTAAGAACCTCATGTCAGCCAATACAAGCATCCCAACTAACAAATCATCACGGAACCACACGGATTCTCACACTATACAGTTCATACACCAAACCAGCAATAATTCAATTATGCAGCACAAATAAAAGAAATTAAGTATAAGAAATATCTAACAAGTACAACATGTGTAGCAACAAAAGTATAGTTTTCATCAAATCATCCCACAGAGGGAAAACACAACACCAAATAAACACAAGGAAAGGATATCCTACATAACATCTACTGCGGCGTGCAGCCCGCTCCCAAATGCTCATCGAGCCAAAATGCTCAGGTTCACTGATCACATGAATATCGATATCAAGCACAGCAGAGTGCACAAGTAAAATTGTGGTAACAATGAATAGAAGTAATAAAACATGAGAGAAGCAAGCACAACTAAGGTGCAATGAGCAAATCAACATCACGAGGGCTATCTCGCCCACATCGCCATAAGGCCTGAACGGAATTACAACATGAGTGGGGAATAATCATACAACCCACCGCCTAACACAACATAAAAGAGTAGTACATAACATAGGCTAGGGGAACAAATAATATCCATTCTGCCTAATAACATAACCATAATGACAATCTCACAGGAGCACACAAACTTGACCTGATACAAAATACATATTCTCGCCGATCTTCCAAATAGCCCCCAACCAAATCTTGATCCTTCCCAATTAGGTAATTATTCTTGGAAGATCCACAATAACCTATCGATAATACATGCTATTAATTATCCCATTCTCAAAATTTCTTCACAATCCACCAACAGGAAATAGTCCACATATGGGGACATCTAGTCCCAAAACCTCAGGAACACTAAAATTTCCATACCCGAACTCAACTACACAAATCAAATGACTGATACATCACTCACATCCCATCATCCTGTCTAACCACCCATATAGTATTTTCGGTCGCGTAACAAGGCATGAACCTCGAAAGCCTCAAAACCCAGTAATCACCATGCTACTAGCCACGCACTCGCAAACCAAAACTCAAGGTCCATTGCAAAGATGCACACCCTTCATATATGATAGCCGGCAATGCCAATACCCTATTGATTTCTGATACCTATTTAGGAGCAAACCACAACGTACACCATATTCCTTATGCCCATAGTAGACCGCCAACTCAAGCCGTTGCAAAACCATTGAGAACCCTCCGAGATCCGCCCGCACGTAACTAAGCCATCAGGAATGCACCTCCCTAACTCGACCGAGGCACACAAACCATCCAATACAAGAGCGTTGCCACAAATGCCAGTAGAGGATTCCTATTCAAAAGGACTAATTACTTCCATTGCCATGCTGACCCAACACCACGGAGCTGACCCATTTCTTCGGATAGTTGATATGCAATAATCCCAATCAAAGCCCCAGATACAAATGATCCTAACACGAACCACGTAGCCCAGAAGCTCATAAACCACTGCATTTCCTCTGAAGCACCCCATCCTGCCGCAACCACGATATCCACGCTGAATAGATCTTCTGTGAATCTGAAGTTGTTTCTCCAACTCCCCTTGATACTAAAATGTAAATTCATTAATGACGCAGAAACACCGTAAGCCCCAATGTTATCCTACGCAAGATATCCGACCTTAGTTATATACAAATTCTGGGAACCTACCAATACCACATATACACATACCTCAGGCCAAAACTGATGTAAATCTAACTCTGCAATCTAAATGCCGCTAGTGGACTCCTCCACTTGGCGCGAAGCCATAGAAAACATCATCCGATGACCCGCAAAACTAACCTTCACAGCTCGTACAACACAAATCACAAGGTACTCCAATACCACAAACTATCCTCAATCAATATCCACCACGTGACCCCGCCACAATCTCGACGACTAATCAGCCAATTAAACCTTCTCAAACTCGCACTCATCAACCAGATGCCGAGAACCACTGCGTCTCCGTATGAACAATCTCAATAACTCTATATCTTCAGTCTGGACAACACGTTGAGACAATGTCTGAGCATCCCTGACTCCCTCATAGCCCGTCTATAGCATCACAAACCACTGGCGCATAACGGACATTGAGAGCGTAATATCATACACGAGTGGATGTAAAGGAACATCGAGCTGAATCAATATCGCAAGATAAGAAATGAAAGAAGTGGAATTTCCTAATAGTTTTGTAACCTCTTGAAGATAAGTACAGACGTCTCTGTGCCGATCCTCAAGACTCTACTAAACCTGCTTATGACTCGTAGCACCTATGAACCTAGAGCTCTGATACCAAATTGTCACGACCCAAAATCCCTCCGAAGGAGTCGTGATGGCACCTAGTCTCTAAACTAGGTAAGCCTAACATTAACTGAAATAACATTGATATTCACTAACTTCAAATTGTATAACTCTGAACAATTACAATTCCCGAAACTGGTAGTACAAGTCATAAGCCTTTCTAAGAGTAGTTATACAAAATAAATACGTCACTGTTCCAGAACAAAAGGAACAAATGGAAATAAGTACAAATGAAGGTGACTCCGAGGCCTGCGAACACAGCAGCAGGTTTACTTTGACTCTCCACCACAACGATCCGAACAGCTACTACCGATCAAATACCTGGATCTATACAAAAAAAATGTACAGAAATGTAGTATGAGCACACCACAGCGGTGCCCAGTAAGTATCAAGACTAACCTCGGTGGGGTAGTGACGAGGAACAGTCAAGACACCTACTAGTCAAAATATGATAATGAGCTACCAAGATAAAGATAACAAAGTAACACCAATAGCAGGGGAAGATCCAACTACAAACAGTAGAGACAATAAAGAGGAACACGGATAGTAACGAACGATAACCAAGTGAATTAACACCAACATAACTGGGACACAGATAAGTAAGAAAATGTTCAAACAAGGAAGGCGATGTCAACTCAATCAATCACATTATTTCTAATACACAATCTCGACCATCTCAATCCTCAGTGCCTCATATCATAACCTCAATTTCCAAACCTTTAGCACACACGGCACCTTGTGCCCACATATTTCTGTCTCAGTTTGCGCAACATCATCCTCATGCTACTCAGTACATAGGGTCCATAACCAATGCAATTAAGATGTTCAAGGAGTCTCATTTATATAACATAAAGTAGATTACAACTTCTAAACCAATTAGGAAATCAGCAAGGAAAGATGAAGTTATTTTTAGAAATCATTTGAATAAAGAAAATACCTTTTTTCAAATAAAATACAACATCGAATGTATTATTACCTATAATATAGGATTTAATAAATTAAAACTTAGTAGAAATTCCCTTTTAAGAAAGATTCAATATCATAGGGTTAAGGAAATTTAATTGAGAAACTAATTGAAATAAAACATAATGTCTATAGGAATTTGAATTATTGGAAGGTGTATATATACACGGCGAGTTCAATATAAAAGTTATATATAGTAGCGTAATACTAATTCCTTTATTTTAAATCACGATATTACTAATAACTTAACAGAACAGGAGGAAATGATTCAACGTAGTAAATTTACTTTAAAAATTAATTCACCAGAGTAATAGTTTCAGGGAAAGAATTCAAGGAACAACGGCAAGTCAACAACTCAATGCCAATAACCCGATCCTCACAACTCAGTGAAACCCGAAATACATATTGTCAAAGTCTTAAACAAATGAACTAGGGTCTTCACAGTATTCAGCTATAACCAAATCCTAAATGAAATGTAAAACCACCGAATAACTTGTACAGTCAAAGAGGAATACATAAGCATATATATATTGATGCAGCGCGTATCCCTATCCCACCAATCCTCCCTTATTCCTCCGTATCAATTACAATAAAAGTAAATAGTATATATTGGTTGCAGCGTGCAACCCGATCCCACCAATCCTCCCTTATTACTCCTTAGCAATTACAATAAGAGTAAAAAGTATATATATCACCATATCAGTAACAATATGATCATTCACCCTTATTCCTCCTGTTGCGGCGTGCAACCCGATCCCACCTGTCCACCCTTATTACTCCTTGTTGCAGCGTGCAACCCGATCCCACCAGACAACATCAATTCTCCTTTATTCCTCCTCAACATATCAACAACCAGACATAGTTTAAAATCAACAACAACAACAATTCAACGACCCAATCACAAGGATTTCTACCACCAAGAGTATGAGTACACGGCAACAAGAGAATCACGAAATAAAACCAAGAAGCACAACAACCTTAACAAAAACAACAAGACATAATAAGCACGTGATAACTACACCGGCAATCACAACAATTTGGACATGTAGCTTATATGCACGGGGTCGTAGAGGAATTCACAATTTAGAGATAACAAAACAATAAGGAGGACAATCACTTCTATTAAGGCAAATAAGGGCCAAGTAACAAGTAAGAGTTAGAGGAAAGCTCATAACGTTGTATGGAGCATATAGAGGTAAAACAAGCAATTAGGAAACCCAATCATATCGAAAAACTTCCCACTTAATGAACATAAGGACCTAACCCTAAAGATAAATTTCCCACAAATAAGTCCGAGCACACACTTGTTACCTCGCGTGAACGGACTACAATTAGCATAGAAGACTCTAATCCTAAGGGAAAGTCCCCCACACAAGGTTAGGCAAGATACTTACCTCAATCCGGCCAATTCAATACTCAATTTATCTTTTTCTTTACCAATTCATCAACGCTCGGCTCAATCTAGCCAAAAACGACTTGAATACATCAAACAATGCAAGAGAAAATAATTTCAATTAACAAAGCTATGATTCTTATACAGTTTGCAAAAAGTCAACAAAAGACAAATCCCCGGGCCCGCACCTCGGAACCCGACAATATTTACAAAAACCGAATACCCATTCCGATATGAGTTCACTCATACAAAAATTATCAAATTCCGATACCATTTGGTCCTTCAAATCATCATTTTACATATTTGAAAGATTTTACAATTTTCCCCAAATTTCCTTTAGATTCACATGAATTTGATGTTAAATCTAAGATATAATCACAAAATATAGTTGAAAATTGATTAGAGACACTTACCCAATGATTTGGTATGAAAATCTCTTCACAAAATCGCCTCACCTCGACTCAAGTGTTCAAAAATATGAAAAATGAAGCAAAAACTCGGAATACCCAGCTTTTAGCAGGCTGCAGATGTCGCATTTGTGACACTGGGTTTGCAAATGCGAACTCGCAAACGCGAAGAAAGCTTCGCAAATGCGAAGCCTGGACTTACCCAGCTAAGGTCGCATTTGCGATAGAAACTTCGCAAATGCGAAGGTCGGCTTTCACAAATGCGACTGCCTCATCGCAAATGCGAGAAATGCCCAGCCACCCAGGCTTCACAAATGCGATGGTTCTTCGCAAATGCGAAGAAACCAGAACCTGAAAAATCAGAATTTATGAGAGCTATTCCGAAAGCAGTCCGAAACTCACCGAGCCCTCGGGGCTCCATACCAAGGGCCCACACAAGTTTGAATACATAACACGAACTCGCTTGCACAATCGAAACACCAAAATAACCTCTACAACCACGAATCGGATGCCAAAACGCATGAAAATCACTATGAACTTCAAGAACTTCTAGAATTGCAACCAAGCGTTCGAACCATATCAAATCAACTCCAAACGACAGCAAATTTTGCAGGCAAGTCCCAAATGACATAATGGAGCTGTTCCAACTTTCAGAATCGCATTGCGACCTTGATAACACAAAAGTCAACTATGGGTCAAACCTCTCCATTTTCCAAACTTCAACTTTTCCAACTTTCGCCGAAATGCCTCAAATTACCCTATAGGCCTCCAAATCCAAATCCGAATGCACACCTGAGTCCAAAATCACCATATGAAGCTACTGACATCATCCAAAACTCATTCCGGAGCCGTTTACTTAAAAGTCAAATTCCGGTCAGATTCTCACCGCTTAAGCTTCCAAAACTAGATTTCTTCTTCCAATTCGACTCTAATTCATCTGGAAATAGAATCCAACCATGCACGCAAGTCGATACACATAACATGAAGCTGCTAGTAACCTCAAACTGCCGAACCGGGCGCAATTACTCAAAACGACTAGTCGGATCGTTGCAGCTACACACTACGGGAACTATTCGAGGGACCACTCAACAAGGAAGATTCTACTACAACTGTTAAAAATATCATTACCAATAATAACTGGAAACCTAAATGCAATAACATATGACCTACCAAATACAATCTCGGACATNAACGTAAGATAACCAAGTAAATTAACACCAACATAGCTGGGATACAGACAAGTAAAATGTACTCAAATAAGGAAGGCGATGTTAACTCGCTCAATCACATCATTTCTGATGCACATCAAAACTCGATGTCTCATATCATAACCTCAATTTCCAAACCTTTAGCACACACGGCACCTTGTGCCCACATATTTCTATCTCACTTTGCACAACGTCATCCTCATGCTACTCAGTACATAGGGTCCATAACCAATGCAATTAAGATGTTCAAGGGTCTCCTTTATATAACATAAAGTAGATTACAGCTTCTAAACCAATTAGGAAATCAGCAAGAAAAGATGAAGTTATTTTTAGAAATCATTTGAATAAAGAAAATACCCTTTTCAAATAAAATACAACATCGAATGAATTATTACCTTTAATATAGGATTTAATAAATTAAAACTTAGTAGGAATTCCTTTTTAAGTAAGATTCAATATCATCGGGTTAAGGTAATTTAATTGAGAAACTAATTGAAATAAAACATAACATTTATAGGAATTTGAATTGTTGAAAGGTGTATATACATACACGGCAAGTTCAAATTTAAAGGTCATCTATAGCAGCGTAATACTAATTCCTTTATTTTATATCACGATATTACTAATAACTTAACAGGACAGGAGGAAATGATTCAACGTAGTAAATTTACTTTAAAAATTAATTCACCATAGTAATCGTTTCAGGGAAAGAATTCAAGGAACAACGGCAAGTCAACAACTCAATGCCAATAACCCGATCCTCACAACTCAGTGAAACCCGAAATACATATTGTCAAAGTCTTAAACAAATACACTAGGGTCTTCTCAGTATTCAGCTATAACCAAATACTAAATGAAATGTAAAAACACTGATTAACTTGTACAGTCAAAGAGGAATACATAAGCATATATATATATATATATTGATGCAGCGCGCATCCTGATCCCATCAATCCTCCCTTATTCCTCCGTAACAATTACAATAAAAGTAAATAGTATATATTTGTTGTGGCATGCAACACGATCCCACCAATCCTCCCTTATTCCTCCTTAACAATTACAATAAGAGTAAATAGTATATATATCACCATATCAGTAACAACATGATCATTCATCCTTATTACTCCTTGTTGCGGCGTGCAACCTGATCCCACCAGTCCACCCTTATTACTCCTCAATATATATCACCCTTATTCCTCCTGTTGCGGCGTGCAGCCCGATCCCACCAGACAACATCAATTCTCCCTTATTCCTCCTGAACATATCAACAACCAGACATAGTTTAAAATCAACAACAACAACAATTCAACAACCCAATCACAAGGATTTCTACCACCAAGAGTATGAGTACACTGCAACAAGAGAATCATGGAAAAACCAAGAAGCACAACAACCTTTACCAAAAACACAAGACATATAAGGCACGTGATAACTACACCGGCAACCACAACAATTTGAACACATAGCATATATGCACGGGGTCATAGAGGAATTCACAATTAAGAAATAACAAAACAATAAGGTGGACAGTCACTTCAGTTAAGGCAAATAAGGGCCAAGTAACAAGTAAGAGTTAGAGGAAAGCTAACAACGACGTATGGAGCATATAGAGGTAAAACAAGCAATTAGAAAACCCATCATATCAGAAAACTCCCCACTTAATGAATATAAGGACCTAAGAACCCTAAAGGCAAATTTTTCCACAAATAAGTCGGAGCAAACACTCGTCACCTCGCGTGCACGGACTACAATTAGCATAGAAGATTCAAATCCTAAGGGGGAGTACCCCACATAAGGTTAGGCAAGATACTTACCTCAATCCGGCTAATTCAATACTCAATTTAGCTTTTTCCTTTACAAATTCATCAACGCTCGGCTCAATCTTACCAAAAACAACTTGAATACATCAAACAATGCAAGAGAAAATAATTTCAATTAACAAAGCTATGATTCTTATACAATTTGCAAAAAGTCAACTCCCCGGGCCCGCGCCTCAGAACCTGACAAAATTTACAAAAACCGAATACCCATTTCGATATAAGCTCACTCATACGAAAATTATCAAATTCCGATACCATTTCGTCCTTCAAATCATCATTTTACATTTTTGAAAGATTTTAAAATTTCCCCCAATTTTTCCTTTTGATTCTCATGAATTTGATGTTAAATCTATGATATAATCACAAAATGTAGTTGGGAATTGATTAAAGATACTTACCCAATGACTTGCTATGAAAATCTCTTCACAAAATCGCCTCACCTCGACTCTATGGTTCAAAAATATGAAAAATAAAGCAAAAACTCGGAATACCCAGCTTTTAGCAGGCTGCAGATGTCGCATTTGCGACACTGGGTTCGCAAATGCGAACTCGCAAAAGCGAAGGATTATTCGCAAATGCGAGTATGGAACAGTACTGCCTTCATCGCAAATACGATAGGGAGTTCGCAAATGTGAACTCTGAAGGCTTCGCAAATGTGGTATTTTCTTTGCAAATGCGACCCAGTCCCCAGCAGCCCAGGTTCACAATCGCGATGACTACCTTGCAATTGCGATAGTCGCAATTGCGACCAAAACCTCACAAATGCGAGAAAACCAGAACCAGCACACATACAGATTAACAAAACAATCCAAAGTTAATCCAAAACTCACCCGAGCCCTTGAGGCTCCAAACCAAACACCCCGACAGGTCTGAACACATAACACGAACTCGCTCGTGCAATCAGAACACCAAAATAACCTCTAGACCCATGAATCGGATGCCAAAACACATGAAAATCACTATGAACGTCAAGAACTTCTAGAATTGCAACCAAGCGTCCGAACCATATCAAATCAACGCCAAATGGCACCAAATTTTTGCACGCAAGTCCCAAATGACATAAAGGAGTTGTTCCAACTTTCAGAATCGCATTCCGACCTCGATAACACAAAAGTCAACTATGGGTCAAACCTCTCCATTTTCCAAACTTCAACTTTTCCAACTTTCGCCGAAATGCCTCAAATTACCCTATCGGCCTCCAAATCCAAATCCGAATGCACGCCTAAGTCCAAAATCACCATACAAAGCTACTGACATCATCCAAAACTCATTCCGGAGCCGTTTACTCAAAAGTCAAATTCTCACCGCTTCAGCTTCCAAAACTAGATTCTTTCTTCCAATTCAACTCCGATTCATCCGGAAACAGATTCCAACCATGCACGCAAGTCGATACACATAATATGAAGCTACTTGTGACCTCAAACTGCCGAACCGCACGCAATTTCTCAAAACGACCAGTCGGGTCGTTACATTCACGATGTTGCATCATGGTTGGAGAGCGAGTCTTGCTCCGGGTTTCACCCATGAAGGGTGTGATGAGGTTCGGGAAGAAGGGCAATTTGAGCCTTAGGTATATCGAACCTTTTGAGATCCTTTAGAGGATTGGAGAGGTAGCCTACAAGCTTTCCTTGCCACCTAGTTTATCTGCGGTTCATCTAGTATTCCATGTCTCTATGCTGCGGAAGTATTATGGTGATCCATCTCATGTTCTAGACTTTGGCACAGTCAATTGGATGAGGATTTGACTTATATTGAGGAGCCCGTGGCTATCTTAGACCGACAGGTATGAAAGCTGAGATCAAAGGATATTGCTTCAGTTAAGGTTCAATGGAGGGGTCATCCGATCGAGGAGGTGACGTGGGAGACCGAGCACGGCATGCGGAGTCGTTATCCTCATCTATTCACCACTTCAGGTATGTCCTTATGCATGTTCGAGGATGAACATTTGTTTTAAGAAGAGGAGAATATAACGACCTGATCGGTCGTTTTGTGTAAGTTCACCTTGTTTCCCCTTTTATTGATTCACACTTGTGTGTTTATAATTTTATGACTTGCGGGGTCGGTTAGTTCATTCCGAAAAGCTTTCGGGTTGATTTGGACCCTTGATTCTTAACTTAGAAGTATGAATTTGAAAATGTTGACCAAAATTAGACTTTTGTGAAAATGACCCTGAAATTGTGTTTTTATGGCCCCAATAGCTTCGTATCGTGATTTCGGACTTGGGCGTAAGCCCGGAATTGATTTTGGAAGTCCATAGATTGATTTGTGTTGATTTACCGAAATTTGGCAATTTAAAGTTGAAAAGTTTGATCGTAGGTTGGATTTTAGCTATCGAGCTCGGAATGTGATTTTAAGACTTGGAATAGGTCCGTTATGGTATATAGAACTTGTCTGCAAAATTTTGTTGTCGTTTTGAGTTGATTTGATAGGATTCAAACGCTTAGTTGTAATTCTACAAGTTCTTGAAAATTTCCTTGAATTTCATGCGTTTTAGAGTTCAATATGTAGTTTTAGATGTTATGTTTGTGTTTTGATCGTGCCAGCGAGTTCGTATGATATTTTTAGGCTCGTATGGATGTTTGGTTTGGAGCCCCGAGGGCTCGGATGAGTTTTGAACATGTTTCGGAGTGTTTTGGACTGAAATCAAAAAAACTGGTGTACGGTGCTCTGGTGTCGCAATTACGAACACCAGGGTCGCATTTGCGAGCTTAGCAAGGGGGGCTCAGATTTCGCAATTGTGATGCCAGGCTCGTAATTACGAAGTAGTCTGGAAATTGGGTAGTTCGTATTTGCAAAAAAATGACACTTTTGCAAGGGCAACAGGGGTCGCAAATGCGATCCTATCTTCGCATTTGCGAAGAGCTTCAAGCCTTCGGTGCTGCATTTGCGAGGCTTTCTTTGCAATTGCATATCGCAACTGCGGTAACTGCAGCTGAACATAAGGGCTGAAAGTCGGGATTTTATCTCTCATTTTTTAACCTTAGACTCGGTAGGCGGCAATTTGGAGAGGGGATTTTCACCTACAAACCTTGGGTAAGTGATTCTAGTCTATTTCTTATCAAATTCCATCAACATATCTTAGATTTTAACATTAAAATCATGTGAATCAAAGTAAGAATTTGTGAAAATTTGCCAAGTTTTTGAAAAATAAGAAATTGAGTTTTGAGAGTCAATTTGGACTCGAATGTTGAAACAAATCACATACATGAACTCATGGGGTCATGGGTAGACGGAATCTACCATTGGGCTCGGGTTTTGACTGGGCGAGCCCTGGGTTGACTTTTGTTTACTTTTTGGGGAAAGTGTAAAGATCTTAACTTTATCTATTGCAATTGAATTCCCCACCATTGCTTGATGATATTGAGTCAATTTTTGTTAGATTTGAGCCGTGTGGAGGCGGATTTTAAAGGAAAATATATTTCCGAGTGTTGAATTGGCCTAGTTGAGGTAAGTGTCTTGCCTAACTTCGTGTGGAGGAACATCCCTTAGGATTGGTATTGTTTGATTCAATTGTGCTAAGTGAAATCCGTGTACGCAAGGTGACGAGTGGGTACACGGATAGTACGTGGTATTTGACCGGTTTAGGCTACTTAGACTATTTTTATGCTTTAATTGAAATGCCATCATGTTCTAATTCTTATAGTAAATTTATCCTTAGTTGTGTTAGACTATCCTTACATGCCTTAATTGACTTGTTTAGTACTTGTTCTACAACCTACTTGCTAAATTGCTCCCATGCTTTAGTTGAACTTGTTGCCTCTTTTAATTGTTACTTGCTATCTCTTCATTGATAATTATCATTATTTGAAGTTATTGTTCGTGTTATATCTTTCCTTATTGATTTTTGTTACTTGGAGTTGTTGTTCATGTTATCCCCTTACTTGTTGATTTCCATTATTGAGACTCATTATTAAATATAATCTCTATTATTGTGAGTTAGTCTTATCTAATATCGTGGTTATACATTATTTCTCTCATTGTTGAGTTATTTGGTGTTGAAGTTGTGAAAGTCTTTAATACGTTGAGGCAATGTTAGTTATTGTTGAAACATCTATCTAATTGAGCATTTTTCATTCATTGTTGTTGTTGATATTCTTGTATACATTGTGGTGGAGCCATGGGCTATTGTTGTGGAAACATTGATATTGTTGTTGTTTGCAAGTTGTGATATATGGGCACTTGTGGTGTGAATTGTCATTGTGATGTGATATTGACGCGCATGCGGCGGTATAAGGCTTGGGGTTGGTGTGCGTATGGCACTATAAGGCGGGACTTATGTGCGTGTTGCTTTTAGGGGAACTACGTGAAGCCACGCGGCATCATAAGGCGGGCTAAAGTGCGTGTAGATATTTCAGGAAAACGGTTTTCAAAACATATTTCAAATGTAAGGCTCATGTGGCGGCATAAGGGAAGATTGTGATTGAGATTGAGAAATGTGAATACGAGGCGGTACCTCGATTGTGGTTCTTAATTATACGAGGCGGTACCTCGATTTTGATTTCATTATACACGAGGGGTTTCCTCCTTGTGATTCTTGCTATTTATTTCATGTTGCAAAGTGTTTTTGGTGGAAATATATCTTGTTGTTTCATTCTTTATTATTCTAGCAGTTGTTGTCCGTACATGATCATTGTAGCCCTTTAGTTGATTCTTTTATGATGTTTCTATTGTTGATTTCCGGTACTAGTTCTTGTTATACATCTTGTTCCGTATCAGTTGTTTCTTCACTTTCCATTACATATCTGTATTACATTTTCATACTGTCTCTTTTATATCGTAGGTGTCTTGACCTGGCCTCGTCACTACTCTACTGAGGTTAAGCTCGATACTTACTGGTACCGTTGTGGTGTACTCATACTACGCTTCTCCACATTTTTTGTGCAAATCCAGGTACGTCTGCTTGTTCCAGTCGTTAGAGGTTGTTTGTAACTGTTGCTTGGAGACGTCAAGGTATACCTGCTCCACGTACACATGCCTCGGAGTTACTTTCCCTATTTTACTTCCTGTTGTATTTCTTTCAGACAGTGATGTATTAGATATTCTAGAATTATTCTATAGAGCTTATGACTCAGTTCCACCGATTTTGCGGAATGTACTTTTGAGACCATATTTTGATTCGGAAGGTTATTGTCACGACTCGGAATCCCAACCTCAGGGTCGTGATGGCGTCTAACATCCACTTGCTAGGCAAGCCAACGTGAGATAGTTAAATAGCTAATTTTTAACAGTTTAAACAAAATGATGATATATAACGAGAATTAGAAACTCAATCTAAAACAGTACCAACATAAGTTATGTGATAATATCTACTCCCAGAGATCCAGAGTCACGAGTACACGAGCAACTAGAAGTTCTACAAAAAGAGTCTGAAATAAATACAACTGTTTCGAAGGAAATGAACAGTAAAGGAGGGAAGAGGAAGGGGACTTCAATGTCTGCGGACGCCAGCAGATCTACCTCAAGTCTCTGTATGCAATGATCCGAGCTGACACACCTCACCCACCGCTTGGACCAATACCAGAATCTACACAAGAAGTGCAGAAGAGTAGTATGAGCACAACCGACCCAATGTACTCCGTAAGTGTCGAGCCTAACCTCGACGAAGTAGTGACGAGGCTATGACAGGACACCTACGTAAATAACCTTGTACAAGTATATATACGAAGCAGTAACAGTAACAGAGATTAACAATGAACAAACTAGGAGGGGACATGCAAAAAGGGGAAAGATATGATAACTACGACAAGTATGACATCACGTAGTAGCCAAATAAACCATCAATCACTGAAGACAGATAAACAAATGATATAAAAATGGCACAACATCACCCTTCGTGCTTTTACTCTCGTCCTTACCATGAAATAGTGACATAAGTAAAATAAAATGGCACGGCATCACCCTTCGTGCTTTTACTCTTTTCCTCACCATAATATAATGAATAAATGATATAAATGGCATCGCATCACCCTTCGTGCTTTAACTCTCTTCCTCACTATGTATTAATCAATAAAGAAGATAAATGCAATAGCACGGCATCAGCCTTCGTGCTTTTATACTATCCCTTACCATGTATTGAAGATAATATGAATTCGGGAAATAAATAATGCGGAGAATGTATTTAAAGTCAAATATGATGTCAAGATACCAAACTTCAAACTTCCAAAATACTCAACAATTACGAAATAAGCAATAATTACGGAAGGAATGATCAAAGAAGTAATAAACTAACCTAAGCATGGATATCATAATTAGTAATGCAATAAAACACAAGGAAAAAAATTCCACCCGCATGCTTTAACCCAACAACAATGCAAAAGTACTCGTCACCTCACATATACGTTGTTCCCACATATTAAACACGTAGAAAATAGACTAACAAGTCCTAATCCCTCAAGTGAAGGTTAACCACGATACTTACCTCACTCCGCAATCAAATCATAGCTCAACTGGGGCCGTCCCTCTAAGACTCACCTCCAAACCAATCAAATCTAACCAAATATAGTTCAAACAATTCAAAATAAGCTTTGGAAACTACCAATGAGTGAAAAAGATTCAATCTTTAATGATTTTGGAAAAAGTCAACCCCGAGCCCGCTTGGTCAAAACCGGGATTCATACCAAAACCCAAATACCCATTCACCCCCGAGCCCGATTATGTGATTAGTTTTGAAATCCAACCTAAATTTGAGGTCTAAATCTCAATTTTACAAAAATCTTCAATTCTACCCAAAGCCCTAATTTTCTACCATGTAAGAGCATAGATTAAGGTTAGAAATCAATGGGTGTTGAATGGAAATGGAAGAAAATGAGGTAAAATATACTAACCTATGAAGCGGGGATGAAAGTCTTCTTCAAAATCACCTCTAGGCTGAGCTCTAATGTGGAGATGGTGAAAAATGGGTTAAATCCCGAATTTTAGAAGTATAAAAGACTGAGCGTCATGTGTTCATCGCGTTCACGAGACACCTGACGTGATCGCGAAGAAGAAGCAACCAAAGGCCTACGCGTTCGCGAGCTACTCTCTACATTTGTGAAGGCTTACTCCCACTTGCCTTCGCATTCGCGTTCCTGATGTCGTCTTCGCAAAGAGTCACGGCTGAGCTTCCCTCCCAGGCCCCATAACCCTACGCATTCGCGAGAGGCTGGTCGAGTTTGCGAAAAGTAAACCCCCAAGTGCTTCGCATTCACGACCAAGCCATCATGTTCACGATGAAGAAATCCACCCCAATCCCCAGTTACCCTTCGCGATCGCGAAGAAGGATGCATCAGATATCAGAAATCTAGAAACCAGCAATTGCCTAAGTCCAAAAATCACTCTGTAGCCTATCTAAAACTCACCCGAGCCCCTTTTGCTCCAAACCAAACATGCACACAAGTGTAATAACATCAAACAAACTCTCTTGTGCAATCAAAATACCAAAATAACACCTAGAACTACGAATCGGGCACCAAAATGAATGAAATTTTCAAAGAAACTTAAGAACTTCCAAATTTACAACCGGACGTCACGTCAAATCAACTCTGTTTTGCACCAAATTTTACAGACAAGTCATAAATAGTGAAATGAACCTATACCAAGTTCTAGAATCAAAATTCAAACCTGGTAGAAACAAAGTCAACATACGGTCAAACTTAGGAATTCTTTAAACCTTCAAATTACTAGTTCTCAACAAATCACATTAAATCAAGTTAGGGACTTTAGAGTTTGATTTCGGGCATACTCCCAAATACCAGATCACGATACAGACCCACCGGGACCGTTAAAACACTTATCTTTATCCGTTTACACGGTCAACATAAATTATTTAAATTCACATTTCTTCACTTTTTCAAATAAATAATTTTTGGAAAACGAACTGCGCACGCAAATTGAGAAAGGCTAAATGGAGCTATTTGAGGTCTCTAAACACATAAATGAAGGCTAAAACTCAAAGTGAGCTATCGGTTCATCACATTCTCCACCTCTAAAACAAATGTTTGTCCTCGAACGAACATAGAAAGGTGTTTGGACTGGTTAAAAGGTGTGGATATCTACTCGGCATGTCGGGCTAAGACTCCCACGTGGCTGCCTCGATCGGTTGAACTCTCCACTGCACTCTAACTGAAGGATAACACTTAGACCTCAACTTTCGGACCTGCCGAGCTAGAATGGCCACTGGCTCTTCCTCGTAAGTCAAATCCTTGTCCAAATGGCTTGAACAGAAATCTAACACATGGGACAGATCACCGTGATACTTTCGGAGCAAAGACACATGGAACACCGGATGGACTGCTGATAAACTAGGTGGCAATGCCAGTCTATAGGCCACCTCCGGCACTCTCTCAAGAATCTCAAATGGTTCTATATACCTAGGGCTCAACTTGTCCTTCTTTTCGAACCTCATCACACCCTTCATGGGTGAAATCCAGAGCAATACCTTATCTCCAACCATGAATGCAATATCACAAACTCTACGGCCGGCAAAACTCTTCTTCCTAGACTGAGTCGTGGGAAGTCGATCCTGAATCATCTTGACCTTTTCCAAGGCATCCTGAACCAAATCAGTACTAAACAACTGAGCCTCCCCCGGCTCAAACCAACCAACTGGAAAACGATACTACCTCTCGTACAATGCCTCATAGGGAGCCATCTGAATATTCGACTAGTAGCTATTAATGTAGGCGAACTCCGCAAATGGCAAGAACTGATCCCAAGAACTCCTGAAATCCATAACGCAACCGCGAAGCATATGCTCCAATATTTGAATGGCTCGCTCGGACTGTCCTTCTGTCTGAGGATGAAATGATGTACTCAACTCAACCCATGTACCTAATTCACAATGTACGGCCCTCCAGAAGTACAAGCTGAACTATGTACCTCGATCAGAAATGATGGATATGGCACACCATGAAGACGGACGATCTAGCGGATACAGATCTCAGCTAACCGCTATGAAGAATAGGTAACTACAACTGGAATGAAATGCGCCGACTTGGTCAACCTGTCCACAATGACCAATACTACATTGAATTTCTTCTAAGTCCATGGGAGCCCAATAACAAAATCCATGGTAATATGCTCCCACTTCCACTAAGGAATCTAGCCTCTGAAGCAAACTACCAGGCCTCTGATGCTCGTACTTTACTTGCTGACAATTCAGAATTCGGGCTACATATGCAACAATATCCTTATTTATTCTCCTTCACTAATAGTGTTGCGCAATTACTAATACATCTTGGTGGCACCTAGATGAATGGAATACAGGGAATTTTGGGCCTCCTCAAGAATCAACTCACGAAGCCCATCCACATTGGGCACACAAATCCGACCCTGCATCCGTAACACCCCCATCATCTCCAATAGTACTGTGTCCTTAAGGACAGGCAAATGGGGTCATCATACTGACGCTATCTGATGCCCTCATACAAAGAAGACCGAGAAATCGTGCCAGCTAGAACACGACTGGGCTCCAAAACATCTAACCTCACGAACTAATTGGCCAAAGCCTGAACATTTGATGCCAGCGGCCTCTCCCCAACTAGAATATACACAAGGCTATCCATACTCACAGCCTTTCTACTCAGGGCATCAGCCACCGCGCTGGCTTTCCCGGGGTGATACAAAATGGTGATATCATAGCCTTTCAACAGCTCCAACCACCTCCTCTGCCTCAAGTTGAGATCCTTCTGCTTGAAGAAATACATTAGACTCCAATGGTCTATGAATACCTCACACGACACGCAGTAAAAATAGTGCCTCCAAATCTTCAGCGCATGAACAATGGCTGCCAACTCTAAGTCATGAACAGGGTAATTCTTCTCATGAACCTTCAACTGTCGCGACGTGTATGCAATCACCCAGACATCCTGCATCAATATTGCACTGAGCCCAATATGAGATGCATCACAATACACTGTGTAATATCCTGAACCTATGGGCAACACCCCTAACACTGGCGCCGTAGTCAAAGTAGTCTTGTTCTTCTAAAAGCTCAACTCACACTCATTGAACCACCTGAAAGGAGCACCCTTCTGGGTCAATCTAGTCAATGGGTTTGCTATGGATGAAAACCCCTCCATGAACCGATGATAATAACCAGCCAAACCCAGGAAACTCCAAATCTCTATAGCTGAAGTAGGTCTAGCCAGTTCTGTACTACCTCAATCTTCTTAGGATCCACTTTTATGCCCTTGGCCGATACAAAATTCCCCAAAAAGGCGACCGAATCTAACCAAAACTCACACTTTGAAAACTTGGCATATAACTGACTATCTCTCAGAGTCTGAAGTATAATCCAAAGATGCTGCTCATGCTCCTCTCGACTGCGGGAGTAGATCCAGATATCATCAATGAATACAATCATAAAAAAATCCAAATAGGGTTTAAATACCCGGTTCATCAAATCCATGAATGTTTCTGGGGCATTTGTCAACCCGAATAACATCACTAGGAACTCATAATGCCTATACCGAGTCTGCAAAGCTGTCTTAGGGACATCAGTTGCTCTAATCTTCAATTGGTGGTAGCCAGACCTCAAATCAATCTTCAAAAACACTTTGGCACCGTGAAGCTGATCAAATAAGTCATCAATCCTCGGCAACAGGTACTTGTTCTTGATGGTGACTTTGTTCAACTACCGATAGTCTATACACATCCTCATCGAACCATCTTTCTTCTTCACGAACAACACCGACGTACCCCAACACTAGGTCTAATGAATCCCTTATCAAGAACATCTTGCAATTGCTCCTTCAATAACTTCAAATCCGGCTGGGCCATACGGTATTGTGGAATTGAAATGGGTTGAGTGCCCGGAGCCAAATAAATACATAAGTCAATATCTCTGTCGGGTGGCATCCCCGGTGTATCTACAGGAAATACCTCTGGAAACTCACGCACAATAGGTACTGAATCCATGGAAGGAACCTCCACACTCTAATCACGAACATAGTCCAAATATGCTAGATATCCCTTATCGACCATACGTCGAGCCTTCAAATAAGAAATAACCCTACCTGTACAATGGCCAGGAGTCCCTCGACTACTATGACTGGTGACCCTGGAACTGGCCCTGTCGACTTGGGTAACCACTCTGATAACTCTGGATCGGAGGTGCACTAATAGGAGTTGTTGGTGCACTATAGGCTAGCTGCTCAAGATGAAATGCGCAAGGACCATGACTACCCGAAGCATTCTGAGATGCCTGAAGCACTGACTGAAAAGTCCTGGGAGGATGGCCTTTACCAAAAGTACCTTTGCCTCCAAACGACCATTGAAACCACTGAAATGATGAGGCCTCTTATCATATACCAGCCCCCTCTCCTGAACACGAACTATCTCGATCCGTCTAGCAATATCTACGGCCCTCTAAAAAGAAATATCATCTCCCGTCTCTTTGGCCATCTGTAGCCAGATAGTGAAGGTGAGTCTATCAATGAATCCCCTCACTCTCTCCCTTTCAGTAGGGAGAAAGATAATGGCGTGGCGAGCTAGGTCCACAAATCGAGTCTCATACTGGGTAACAGTCATACTACCCTGCTGAAGACGCTCAAACTGCCTACGGTAATCCTCTCTTAGAGTGACAGGAATGAACTTTTCTAGAAATAGATGTTAGAACTGATCCTAGGTAAGTGCATGCTAACCAGTTGATCTAGTCAACATATAATCTCTCCACCATCTCTTAGCATAATCGGTCATTTGGAACACTACAAAATCGGCCCCATTGGTCTCAACTATACCCATGTTGTGCAACACCTCGTAGCAACGGTCCAAGTAATCTTGTGGGTCCTCAGAAGGTGCACCGCTGAAATGAACAGGGAAGAGCTTGGTAAACTTATCCAACCTCAACAAGGCCTTAGAAGACATGGCGGGCCTACCACTGGCATGTTCCGCAATAACCACTGAACTACCCCAACTAGCTAGGCTGGTGGAGACTGATACAGGGGAGCCGCCTGCTCCAAGGTGTGAGTAGCAGATTTCTGTGCTCCTCCCCTAACTCGTGAGATGGCCGGTGACACCGAAAATGCACCGGTCTGGGCCACACTCTCTATAAGGCCCACTAAGTAGACTAGAGCGTCCTGAAGCACTAGAGTGGCAATGAACCCCTCCGGAGCTTGAGCTGGTCCGACAAGTCTGAGCTGGGACCTCCTCCTCGTGATCAATTTGAGGCTCCACTGCGGGTGTTGCTGCTCGAGCTCTAGGCTGAGCTCTGCTTCAGCCTCGACCTGTGCCCCTGGTAGTATCTGCCAAAGGGGGCTCCAGCTCCTGTCCCGCTACGGATGTTGTGCGTGTTATCGCCATCTGCGAGAGAACAAGAATAGACTAGTTCAATCATCAATGATAGAAAAAAATCGCACGATAGAGAAGGAAAAAAGTGGGGAAAAAAATCCTAAACTCCAAGGCCCCTAAAAAATAAGTACAGATTTCTCTGTATCGAGGTCATGATGGCACCTAACATCCTATTACTAGGAAAACAACGTGTGATAGCTAAATAGCCAATTTTTAACAGTTTAAACAAAATGATGATAAATAACGAGAAGTATAAACTCAATCTAATACAGTAACAACATACGTTATGTGATAAAATCTACTCCCAGAGATCTGGAGTCACGAGTACACGAGCAACTAGAAGTTCTGTAAATAGAGTCTGAAATAAATACAACGGTTTTGAAGGAAATGAACAGTAAATGAGGGAAGAGGAAGGGGACTTCAAGGTCTATGGACGTTATTAGATCTACCTCAAGTCTCTGTATGCAATGATCCGAGATGACGCACCTCACGCACTGATGGGACCAATACCAGAATCTGTACAAGAAATACATAAGTGTAGTATGAGTACAACCGGCCTAATGTACTCCATAAGTGTCGAGCCTAACCTCGGCGAAGTAGTGACGAGGCTATGACAGAACACCTATGTAAATAAACATGTACAATTATATATACGAAGTAGTATCAGTAACACAAATTAACAACGTACAAACTAGGAGGGGACATGCGAAAAGGGAAAGATATGATAAGTATGAAAGGTATGACATCACGTAGTAGCCAAATAAATCATAAACCAATGAAGACGGATAAACCAATAACATAAAAAAGGCACATCACCCTTCGTACTTTTACTCTCTCAGTACCCGATTTCTTTTTCCATCTTTATTAAAGTGACAATGGCAGAATTTAAATAAAGTGAAAAATGAAGCCAAAAGATATATGTTTTAGTATAAAGAAAGGAAATAATAATGATGTAGAGAAATAGGTATGGTGCGTGAAATGCACTTCTTGACTTTAGATCTAGTGTTGGTCTTTCAAGGCGATATTAATACCACTTTAGATTAGTTTAAGGGGGTAATAGGACCACACCACCACCAAAACGAAAGTGTGCACTTGAAAAATGGGATAATTTGAAGGGGTACTTATGTATTATCCCTATTCTAATATTAAAGATAATGATAGTATTTTCTATAAAAATAGCGCCAATATTGCTTAATTATTTCACCAATGTTCTAAAATGTGTTATGAACCACCGATTATTGTGTTAGTTAAATTGTGGCTTGTCTAATGACGGTGTTGGACGCCATCATGGCTTATGGTAAAAAATTGGATCGTAACACAAGTATGATTGCACCGAAATTGATATTTAAAAAAAGGTGAAATGGTTGCTAATATCATTGTAACGACCCGATCGATCGTTTTGAGCTTTATCATTCTGTTCGGTGGTTTCAGGTCATGAGTAGCTTCTTATGATGTATCACAACTTGTGTGTATGGTTATTTTCGATGTTCGAGAGGTTCAGAATTTGATTTGGAAGAGAAATTTTCATATTTGGAAGCTTTAAGTTGAAAATTTGATCCAGGTTTGACTTTTGTGTAAACAGTCTCAAAATCGTGTTTTAATAATTTCAATAGGTTTGTATGGTGATTTTGGAATTAGGCGTATGTCCTTATTTCGATTTGGAGGTTCCTAGGTTGATTTGGCTCTATTTGGTGAAAGTTGGCAATTTGAAGGTTTAGAAATTTCATAAGTTTGACCATGACTTGACTTTAATGATAATGAGTTCAGATTGTTGTTTCAACGGTTGGAATAGGTTTGTTACATCATTTGAAACTTATGTGCAAAGTTTGGTTGCATTCCGGATTGGTTTGACGGGAATCAGACGCTTGATTGTGATTTTGGAAGCTTTTGAGTTTCATTGAGACTTTGATGTGTTTTGGTGTTCGATTTGTGGTTCTATATATTATTTTGATGATCCGAGCACGCAAGTGAGTTCATATGAGGTTTATGTACTTGTTGGTATGATTGGGCGGGGTCCAAGGGCTCGGGAGAGTTTCGGATTAGTTTCGAATTTATTTTTGCTAAGTTGAGATGTGTTGGTTCTAGTTTTCTCGAATTTGCGATGAGGAGGTCGCAAATGCAACAATTGCAATTGCAACCATCGCAATCGCGAATCATGGTGTTGGGAAGGGACCTTACATTTGTGAGGATTATGTCGCATTTGCGACTGTTGGGGCATCCGCTTTTACGAGTTGTGCGCCGATTTTACGACTGATCGCTGGGGGAGGAACTTCGTATTTGCGAAGTATACAGTCGCAAATGCGAAATTTAGTGGTTTTGTTATCATTCGTTTTTGCAAGCCTTTGTTCGCGTTTGTGGAGGTTGAATTTGAGAATCCCTGGTCGCAAATGTAACATATGCAGCTGGTTATATGCTGTGTATTTCAAGACTTAGTCTCGTTTTATCATATTTTGAGTCCTAGACTCGATGGGAGGCAATTGTTGGAGGGGATTTTTACACACAGCTATTGGGTAAGTGATTTGACTCAGTTTTGATATTATAACATGATTTCTTATGGATTTTAAATCAAAATCATGAAAGTTGATGGGAAATTTTGGGAATTTTTTTACTATGTATTGAAAAATAATGATTTGAGATTTGAGAGTCGATTTGGACTCGATTTGGAAAATTAATCATATATTTGGACTCGTGGGGTTATGGGTAGTCGAGATCTACCCCTCGACTCGGGTTTTGACCATACAAACCTGGGGTTGACTTTTGTGGACTTTTGAGAATTGGGTAAAGATTGCAATAAATGAAACTGGTTCCTTTTGCGTTGTTTGATGTTATCGAGTCATTTTTGGGTAGATTTGAGCTGGGTGGGGGTGATTTCTAAGGAAAGGCTATTTTTAAGTATTGATTTGGCTTGAGTGAGGTAAGTATCTTGCCTCGCTTTAGTTGAGAAAATTATTCCTACTAATTGTAATTATTTATTACATGCGGGGGTGATGTATATATATGAGGTGACGAGCGTATATACATGTGCCATGGGCATTCATACTCGGGGTAGATCCTAGCTTACTTTGTGTCTTGTTTGGTTGTGTATTTTACTTGATTCTATGTGTTATTCAATTAATCAACTACGTGAGCATCATAGACCATGCTAGAGGAATGTTGAGGCTATTGTGAACATGTTGAACATGCTAGAGGACTGTTAAGGCTTTTAATCCTTAGAACACTTGAATGCTTGTAGCTTTTAGAGAAATCTGCAACGTTTGATCCACGAGTTCTCTCTTGATTCTTGTTATAACTTCTGGTCTTTTCTGAGTTATGAAGACCCCTATTTATAGTTGTGGGAGAGAAAAGTTGCGATGAGAACAAACTCTTTCTGACCAATCAGATTGAAGCGTGACAAGCCCGCATTTGATTGGCCGGAACATGTCACATGCACATATGGCACAGTTTCATTGGCCTTTTAATTTGACTTGGCATGCCTTGTCATTTTGATACGTGGCATAATCCTATTGGCTCTTCCGTTTGACTTGGCATGCCACGTTATTTGACACGTGGCATCAAACTGGGCCTCTAGGAAGATGACATATTAGGCCTAATGAAGTGGGCTCATCATTTGTAGCCCAAATAAATGGGCTAGCACAATAATTTTGGACTTATTTATTTAACTCATACGTATTGCACCTATATAATTAATTCAATTGTATTAGCTCGTAATTTTTAAGTTGGACTAACTCCAATAAATTTTGCATGCCTACAGGAAGAAGAGAGGAAATGGAGGATACAAAGTGGAAGGGCTAGTTGCTGGGACATGGAGCGGGGTGATGATGAGGAACACAAAAAATTGCATTGAAAAATAAAAGCAAATGGCTCTTGCTTGTGTCTCCAGAAATGTCAAATAATAAAATTGAAAAGAATTTTTGCATACCAAGTACTTATAGGTTTTTACTCTAAAGTTTAACAACAAGAGTGGCAGTCCAAGATTTGCGTACTTCTGTGGAAGTTGGAATCATATTTTGGACTATAGTTGCATGGGCACTGGTTAATAAAGAGCAAAAAACTGGCAATATTGGCTAATGACAAACTCCAGAGTCCAGATTGTTAGAGACTTGGTAAAATCTATTAGTATATGAAAAGACTAGGGAAACTAAGTAGGCGTTTGGACATAAAAATTGTAAATTTTGAAAAAAAGTGGTATTTGGAATTAAATTGAAAATTTGGTATTTGGAATTTGAGATTATGTTTCGACATGCATTTCACTTGAAAAAATATTGTATTTTTGTGAGTGGGAAAAATAATTATTCTGAAAATTTTGAAAAAGTGGTCAAAACCATTTTTTGGTTTTCGAAAAACTCATTTTCAAAATTTTGTCAAGAAATTGCAAAATTCTATACACATTTTTGATGAAAAAAAGGAAAAAAATCTATAGACAAACGGGGCCTAAATCTGTGTGAAAATTATTTTCCACTTAGCATTCCAGATTTATATTTTTCTTCTCCTTGTTGCTACTTTGATTTTTTTCCTATTTATGGGATTGCATGCACTTATCAAGGTATTCCCAAAATAGTTGTCAGAATTGAAAAAATAAAAAGTGAAATAAAATTATAGTAAGGGAAAGAAAAGGAAAAAATTAAGGTAATTATGTGATCACAATAAATCGATAGTATTTTTATCATTACATAATGACGAAAATACGCTAATAAAATAAGTACTTTACAAGTTGTAACTTGGAAACCAAAAAAAGGACATACGTATATTACTTGGAGCCCAAGAATAACTGCTTTTACTGTTGTTTTTTTTTCAAAGTAGAATCGGATTAAAAGTCAGTTGGGTCCCACCATGAGAAGGTAATGTCCTTTTATACTCCTATATATATAGACACCCTATCGTAACAAAGGAATTTCTCATCTTCAATATTAATTCAAACATGCGTCATTAAATTAAACCCTAATTCACCATGGAAATTTTAGCCTAACCTAACAAAGTTTCAGAGCACCATGGCGATCTTCTTTTTCTCGATAGCAGCCTTACCAATCTCAATTTCAAATCCACAAGTGCCCATCAGAAAGGCAAATCAAAACAGAACTTTTGAAACAAGTTTCTCTCTTTTAAGGTGAAATTTTCATATTGTGTTAGCGTAGATTGTATAATGAAGGATCAATTATATGTATTATGGTGTTTGGGTAGTAAATAGTGTTAATGCTGATTTCATACAGGATTGAGCAATTTATTCTGAATGTTGAAGAAGATGGCTCAGAAAGAGATAATAATGGAGCAGGATTTAAGAAAGCTGGATGTGACGAAACTACATCCACTTTCACCTGAAGTTATATGTAGGCAGCCTACAATCAACATTGGTAATTTTTATTATAATCCCATTCTTGTTTTCCTCGGCAAGTTAATTATGGACTAATAAAATGGTTTAAACTTTTGTTAGGCCTAATTGGCCATGTAGCACATGGCAAAACCACTGTTGTCAGGGCAATCTCTGGTATCCAGGTATCCTTAATTACTCTTTTATCTGTAGCCCTTTGAATAGTTTTTGTTATGTTTGGCCGTCTCAATTTCTTTTGTTTTTTATTTGATCATTGATCATATTGTCCATACATTGTACTAGATAGAAGAGAAATACGAGGCTGAAAAAGCGATAACTGTCTTTTCTATAATCTTGTTAATACGAGATTTCTGTGAAATAACCAATTTATAATTTTTAGGGAAGATTACGCGACACATCAATCAAACATATACACTGTATTTACCATTCGTAGCTATACTTTTAGCAAATTTACCATTCGGAACTATATTTGAATTTTATAGCAAATCCATGAAACTAGAGATTAATTGTTTTGAACTGAAATAAGGGAGCAACAAGCTCTCCTAGCTCAATTGGTTAGAGGGCCCACTTAGTTAGCGGAGGTCTTGAGTTTGACTCTCAACAAGAGCATTTTATTTTTCTATAATTCTGTAATTCGCCTTGGTTGTATTTGTTGAATACTTGTATACACCCCTGTATACAGTTGTATCTTTTGTACACACCTTGTAATTCGCCTTGGTTATAGTTGATATATGTTGTATTAGTTACGCGAATGAATACAATTGCGCGAACGAATACAGTTGATATAGGTTGTATTCGTTGGGCGAATATTCGTTGCGCGTTTGAATACAAATGATACAAGTTGGTAACAATTGAATAGTAGTTATTAATGGTAATTAGACAAACTATAGTTACTAGGCTTTAAACTATAGTGCTTTATGAAAAATCCTCTAATTTTTACCTCTTGCTTTTATGGATCTCTTACTTTTTTTATGACATCTAATTATCAGACTACTCGATTCAAATGTGAACTGGAGCGTAACATAACTGTGAAACTTGGATACGCAAATGCAAAGATATACAAATGTGAGGATGAAAGTTGCCCGCGGCTTTTATGCTACAAGTACGTATGTTAATGTGAATTATTTGTTCCTATGCTTTCTTGAAGAATATATTGTTAAGATCTACCTAAATTTTTAGGTCATATGGAAGTGGTAAAGAAGATAATCCTCCATGTGATGTTCCTGGATTCAAGAACTGCAAGATGAAACTGCTTAGACACATTTCTTTTGTAGATTGCCCGGTATGGCTACTTTATTCGTGGAACCTTAAAACATTACTGCACTTGGCGACAAGCCAGTAGAATTTGTTCTTTGCATTTATATTTTGCTACAGAATTCTTATAAAAATGTGGAGGGGCTTTCTTCTGAATTTTGGCAACATAATTTAGGATTGATCACATGGTAACTTGTCTGAATGATCCTGCATTGAAATTGTTTTCTTTTTTTAGTTTTATAGCACGCTGCAGTTTTATCTTTCTAGGAGTTAGTATGTTTGGGATTATAGGTGATAAGTCAATTTTTCTACTACTTGAAACCTGGCAAAGCATCTGTACTTTTTGCCACATGTGTTTCCTCAAAATTTTGGTTGTCCTATTAATCTGAGTAATGAGTTACATTACTACATTGTAACTATATTTAGCTTTGGCTGCTTTGTTATGACTTGGTGTAGGGGCATGAGATACTGATGACTAGAATGCTGAGCGGGGCAACAATTATGGATGGAGCTTTTCTTCTAATAGCTGCCAATGAAAGTTGTCCTCAGCCCCAAACTCTAGAGCATTTATCTGCTGTTGACATCTTGAAGCTCCAAAACCTAATCATTCTTCAGAACAAAGTTGACATTATACAGCAGGATCAAGCTAGAAATCAGTATAAAGCAATCCGTGAATTTCTGAAGGTTAGTCTTTCCAAAGAGTTTTGCAAGTTTATTGCCTGGTATTTTAAACATTTTGCTAAAGAAGAAGTTCATCTTATGCCTATCAGGGAACAGTTGCAGAAGGTGCACCAGTTGTACCTATTTCCGCGCAGCTTAATTACAACATTGATGCTGTTTGTGAATATATTGCGAGGATTCCCATTCCTAAGAGAGATTTTGTATCACCTCCCCGTATGGTTGTGATTCGATCTTTCGATGTGAATAAGCCTGGTTGTGGGATTGATGACATGAAGGGTGGTGTTGTAGGTGGAAGTATCATTAAGGTATAACTGTATAGAACATACTTTAATGTGTCTACATGTATAATGATGAAAGTTGTCTTCTGACAATTCCTCAATTTTGGGAAGCTGTTGGTAAACATATCTGAGTTTAACCTTTAAATTCTTTATTATCTAAACATATATGATTGACCTCTGGTTCTCAGGGTGTTCTAAAAGTGAATCAGATGGTTGAGCTTCGTCCAGGCATCCTTGACAAAACTGCAGATGGAAAAACCATCTGTACACCAATATATTCCAGAATTATGTCATTATTCGCAGAGCAGAATAAGCTTCAGTTTGCTGTGCCAGGAGGCCTTATTGGGGTCGGCACATCAATGGATCCTTCCCTATCACGCAGCGATATGCTTGTTGGTCAAGTCCTTGGAGACGTTGGTACGCTCCCTGAAGTGTATATTGAACTTAAGGTTAGCATGCTTTCTTTAGCCATTTTAGCTTTTGTTGTAATATCTTTTATTGATTACTAAATCATGCTATTTATAGTTCCTCCTGATACATTTGACCATTTATTGTTTTGCCAAATCACTAGGAATATGTGCTACACTAATCCTCTTGGCAACTTATCTTTTATCTGCAGATTAGGAAAATTAAACTGCTGCGTCGGCTTGTAGGGGTTGAGAAAAAAGAGTCAGAAGTGCAGGTGTCGAATCTGGTGAAGGGTGAGGTACTAATGCTGAATATATTGTCCATGGCAACTGGGGCTCAAGTCATTATAGCGAGAAATAACAGCGCGAAATTGCAACTAACTGCACCTGTATGCACTGGCATAGGCGAGAAGGTGGTGCTCAGCCGTCGAGTTGGTGGCCACTGGCGTCTCATTGGGTGGGGAGAGATTGAAGACGGAGTGGAACTAGATGTGCCACCCACACCTGCAGATATTCTCTTTACAGTGTGAACTTGTTCTTTCTATTTTATGAATTGCTTTCTGATGATTGTTTCTTTTTAGCTTTTGTTCCTACGGATTTGTATTGTCGACTTGTCGAACAATAGATTTTTGGCATGACACATGCTTACTTCAAGCCACTAGACACTAGACATGCTTTGTGAAATTTTATGTTTTAGTCAGTGACTTAGCGATTGATTTAATTCAGATTCCTCTTTCTTCTACATTTTTTTCCTTTTCAAAATGAAGAAACTCCAATTGAGATTAGTACACGGGTACATGTTCTTTTTAGGGAAATTACCAGCTATGTCCATTTATAAGTAGCTCATTACAAAAATTGGCCAATAGATAAAATATTACTAATATTAGTCAAATTAGCCAATTAGCTATTTGTAGCAAAAAAATATCAAATTTTTGCTTTGTTTTGAGTGGGTGTTATTAGAATAGATTGGACACAACTTAAGGAGCTTGAATTTCAGTTTTGGGATGATTTGGTGAAGTTTTGAGGTGGTTTGAATTGAAAATTCGAAGTAAAAGCTGAACATGAAACAAATGATATGTGTATCACACTGTGTATCATTTGTGTATCACATATGTATCATATTTGTATCAATTGTGTATCACATGTATATCCATGTATACCTGTGTGTGAGATACATGCGTCATACATGTTTGATACATGTGTTGCAGAAGACTTTTTTGAACTCGATTTAATTACGAATTTTGATGCAAAACCAGTCCAAATCACCTCCAATCTTCCTCAAATTTTGTATATTGACTTATCTATATATTTTCAATGAATTTCAACTATACCCATTGAAAAAGTTCCTTTTTTGTTTAAATTTTTGGAATATTGTATAGATTTTTGTGTTTCATTACCTTATTTGCTACCCCGTCCATGAAATTTCCTTTCCGTCTTGTATCTAATGTTGCTAATGACGCTTAAAAATATGGAAGGTGATTTTTGCATGTGATTCTTTGAGAGAAAGAACCCTATTATTTGGTTTTTCAATTCTTGTTGGCTAGTTTTGGTAAGTCTATGACTAATGGCTAAAGGTTGGTAAGTTGAGATTTATTTGGGACATTTGTGTAAGTTTCCCTAGATACGTCTATTGCAAATTCAAAATGGTCATATAATCCATTGCTTGATGCACAGTTACAAGCTAATAACTGGAAAACAATTTCTGCTGCCGAAATACCTACACATTTGAGCCCTCATGGACCAAATTTTTAATGGCTTGTTTGGCCGAGCTGCAAAAATCAGCTTATTTTGAGAAGTGATTTTTCTCAAAGTGTTGAGTTTAACCTCCAGCACCACATATACCATCAATAGATGTGTTGAGATTAACAAAAAGGATTGGAGGTTTGATCCAATTAGACACCTCATTGAGAGAGATGTTACTGAGATTACATATGTCTGCCCAATTCTGATATTCCTAAACTTAGCTTTCACCTTATTAATAATGTTGAAGGATATTAAGAAGGTAGGCCTAGCAATAGAAGGTCTTTCCGTTCCATATTTGGATCTGCATCTTGATCTCCATTGCTCTAATACTAAATAACCACTTCAAAAAGATTCGTACCAAACCCAATCTTAATAATTTGAATGCACAGAACGAAAACCTTCAACATTGAAGGTTCAACTCTTAAGTAAACTCTCTTTGGAGGAAGGTCATCTCTTCTAAATTTCACATTCAATATGGATAGACTACTTGCGCTCATAGTTCTGTACTACGAAAACACATTCATTCGCACTGGAACTGTTTCTTTCCGTCAGTTCATGCATAGTCACAACTTGGAAACAAAAAGAATTAGATTTCGGGAAGATATAAGGAGGGGCATCCCTTCTCAAAGGTCAATTACCCAGATTTATATGTCATTGCCGCAAAGAAAAGAGCCACAGTATCAAAGAAAAAATTGAAGTATTTCTACTTCAGAAGAAACTGCAATGGATTTCACAATCTTTCCTTTGATACTGTGGCTCTTTTCTTTGCAGCAATGACATAGTATTTGTTCTTCAGTCTTGGGAATCCACTGGATAACTCCACCAACCACTTCTGATGTTGGCACAGAAAATTTCTGAACAAGAAAGAAGATCATTTGGACCTCGACGCAGACTGCTATTTGAAATTTTTAAACAGTCCACCATTAACTGTTCGGTTAGAAAGGAATCAAACAACTTTTTTAAGGGAATAAGGATAATGTACTTAGCCTTAAACAAAGCTCTATAGTTTTGCTATTATTTTGTTGTAGGCAGTCTCTTTTAAGTGATGCAAATGCTTGTACAAGACACAACCTACAAATGTTCGAAGCACTTTCTTAGTGCTTTTGTTCGTCAATTTTACCTTGTCATTATCATAATTTGGCAAGTGCCCAATACTTGATTTTACCAGACTAAATCATTACCAAAACCAAACGCCATAACATTTTGATTAACACACTTTTTCTTGAAACAACCATTCCCAACTTTTGTCTATATATTACAGGAAACTGATTGCTTATTCCTAATCCCATGGCTTTTGATCCTTCAGAAACATTGAATTCTGTAATTCCTTCACTAAAAGGAAGGAAACTTCAATCTAGAGAGAAAGTTAACTACATTCTGCATCTCAAAATAAGTATGCGTAACAATGATTGATGTAAAACAAAAGTATAGATTGAAGACGCCATAGATAGAAACAAGGGGTTTCATTGATTTGACTATGAGGAGCAACTGACACCAAGTTCAGAATTACAACTACATTCTTCTCAAATTCACTCACTAACAAAAGAACTAGATCTACAACCAGACTTACATACAAAAGGAAAACAAAGCAAAAGTAGTTTCAGTTTCAACAGTCACTAAACAAGTCTAAGCTGCAGCTTTCCTGGGAGATTTTGTGGCCTTAGCAGGAGATTTCGGTTCCTTTTCAGCACCGCCAGTTTTCTTAGGCAACAAAATCGGGTTGATATTCGGAAGAACACCGCCATGAGCAATGGTCACACCAGCTAGAAGCTTCCCTAGCTCTTCATCGTTCCTCACAGCCAACAGAACGTGCCTTGGAATAATTCTGTTCTTCTTGTTGTCACGCGCTGCATTCCCAGCCAATTCCAACACCTACAATAGTTTATCACAATAATTTCAATAAAACTATTTAATGTGTTAAGCGTGTTCAAATAACATAAATTACTCCATACCCCATTTTTTTTTGACCCAAAAATAAGGCAAAAACAGAAACAACACATGAGAATATTGAAATCCTGAAGCAAACAAATATCATAACCACTAAATTAACCCAAATGACTTTGGGAATCAAAGTAACAAATTCCAAATTAAATTTTCAGATAATAAGACTTACTTCAGCGGCCAAATATTCAAGAACAGCAGCCAAATAAACAGGAGCACCACTTCCAACACGTTGAGCGTAACGACCCTTCTTCAGGTAACGACCAATTCTACCGACGGGGAATTGAAGACCGGCTTTGACGGACCGAGAAACCGGCTTCTTCGATTGGCCACCAGCCTTTCTGCCGCCGGCACCCTTTTTCGCTTTTCCGGAAGTATCCATTTGGAAATGAGAAAGAGCAAAGTTGTGATTTGTGAAAAAGAATTGATATTATCAGTTGATTGTCGGAGCGGTAGATGTGGATGAATGTATTTTGCGGGTTTGTTGTATTTATAGTGGAATTTCTGGTATTCGGTTTTTTGATGAGGGCCGTTGGATTTTGATATAATCTACGGTGCAAAATTCAGTGGAAGCGATCCGTGTCCTTTTGAATGGACCAATGGGAAGCGAGGGTTAGTTTGAATTTTGGTGAAAGAATAATTTTCCCGCCTGGAAAGGAATAAGCTTTTCCCAAAGTGTTTTTCTTTTACAGAATTAAAATAGGAAGGGGAAAACCCCAATTTAATTAAGATAGTTACTGAATCCAGAAAAAAAATGTTACTGAATACTAGTAATAATTCAATTGCTTTGTGGCCTCGTGAACATTTTTCAGAATTTTATTAGCTTTTTGCTCTTCTGGTCCAGAAATAATGATGTTATTGCTATATTTGAGAAGTCAAGTGTAATTTTTTTGCAAATATTTTTTAAATATCTTAACAATGATTTCTTTTACTAGTATTATTTATAATATTTTTACTTAATTTTTAAATATGTAACTTTTGTTAAAAATTTATCGAATTTATAGAAGTTAGATGTATTCATTCCAGTAATACATCTGCACGTCGTTTTTATAGATAAAGGAAGTAGTGTGGTGGCAACTTTTTTTAAAAAATATTGGACTCCACACCCTTTGGTCGTTAGATGAGGTATGTAATTATATTTTTCTGGTACGACAAATTCAATAATGTAAACACTTCGTTCCTTGTCTGTTGGCTCCTACAAAGGCTCATATGACTCGATTTTTATGTCATCATTCAAACACAAAGTTGAAAAAATGTATGGAATGACGACTAATACACCTCAACTTTAGAATTGTATTACTATTTACATCCTCATATGTACACACACTAGAGTCTTCAAGTACAATATTATTTACTTCCTATTGATACTCAATTTTGTCCTCATATTTTTCTCAAATAGTATATATACTTTCAAAACATCGTTTTGTATCATTATTTAGTTTACAAATCTATACAAGAATTTTCTATAAATTTCCATAACTTTTAGAGCTTTAAAATTTATTTTTCTTGCATTTAAATTACTTGAATACTTATTAATTACTCCTTCAAATTATTTTGTGATGACTTAATTACCAAAAATTATTATTTTGCATCTATAATACATGTTTCAAATATTTTACTTCATTTATATAATTACATTAGTATTTTTGAAGCTATTTGCACAATCTTACAATGATAGCCTATATTTTACAATTTTGTTGCATTTGTCATTTTATTCAAGGTCAAAATAATATCTTACATTTTTATAACATTCTACTATTGTTTTAAAGTATTAATCTGCATAAATAGTTTTTTCACAATTTATTTAACTGTTTTATTTAATTATTTCCCCCTTAATTTCTTATATTTTAAAATCTGGCCCAAACAGGCCAAATTCGGACCCCAGTTCACCAGCCCACACCTAAAACTCTAGCCCAATAACCCCTAGCCAATACCAACAACCCATCATCCCATGCCCGTTTTATATGACCCGCCCCATCTTCCTTTAATCTTGGCCGTTGATCTTAAAGATCAACGGCTCACTAGCCCACCCCCTTTTTAAATCCATCAAGCCTAAACCCTAACCCCATTGTCCCACTACCCGCCGCCTCTAAAGTCTCTCTGTCTCGCCTCTCTCTGAAGAACCCTAATCGTCGCCCTTCACCAATCCCTTTTCTAATCCCGTTAGCAATGGCATTCACTTATTATTTACTTATCATATTCATGTTCCTTCTCCATTGGTTGCCTCTTTATGGTATTACTAGTAATCGCACTATTTTTGGCAAGTACATATTTTCGAATCAAAGGGAATCAGTTTTAGTCGTTGGGATTCAGACAATATTTCGTCTAGATACGTTTATATCAAGGCTATATGGGTCCGATTAACCAAGATCTCCGACAAAAATTGTCAACTAGGGTTTACCTAAATTTTTCCTAATCCGACTTTTTATTGATTCTTCATGTTATTATCTCCTTATTTATGTTTATTTTACAATACTTCCTTGATTTGTTTGCTTGATTTCTACTACTATATAAATCCTTTCCCATTTCCCTTTGAGAGAGACTTTTAGAGCCTGTTTGGATGGGCTTGTTTTAAGTGACTTTTAAGCCGAAATAGCTTTTAAGCCATAAGTTAGGAATTCTAGCTTTTTGCTTTTGGTTTGTTTTTGTCATTTTAGCTTAAAAACAAGTGCTTAAAAGTACTTTTTTACTTTATCCAAACACTACAAAATGGCTTAAAAGCTATTTTAGCTTAAAATCAATTAAAACAAGCCAATCCAAACAGGCTCTTAATCACTAGATTCACTAAAAATTGAAGCTATTACTCTATTGTTCTCTCATTCTCTTGTTCTATTACTTTGGTTCTTGATCGGTTGAAAGCCAAGGCCACCAGAATTTGATTTTTCAACTTTTCTTGGTGTGAGCACTACCCGGGGTTCATTCGAAGCCCTTGGAAACTCTGACGCACTAAGATTCTGGGTTCTATTGCTCTTTGTTGACATTCAGAGTACTGTGGAATTCATTCTTTCTTGTTGTCTGTTTATTCAACTGATTACTGGTAAGTCTCTTGGCTTTGCGATTTCATTCTTCTGTGTTTATGTCCTGCATATTCACGCCTTTGATTTTCATGACCTAAGGTGTTCTTAGACCACCTCTATGTATAACTTTGTTGGCATTTGAACCTGTTTTATAATCCGAACTTCTCTAGCATTTGAATTCATCTAAGATTTCCAGTTTTGAGACATTATTAGTTCTATATGCTTAACTTGAACAATTTGGGCTCTCTTAAGCTCGCCGAGACTAGTAGGTTGGTATTTGAATGTTTACATTTATTGCCTAACATGAGTTTGCTTCCCTACTTTGTCCTGAGTCATGGTACTGACTAGCTCTTATTTAGAGTGTACTTAAGACCTTCATGTTAACTATGATCCGCTCTCATGCTAATTTTGGCACTTTGTTATGTCTTTGTTTGCTGAATCTCGTATCCTTTAGTGATTATTTGAGACTTTAGAGTAGCTATCTCTACTTGTGTTTCCTTACCATGTTTGTTACTGTTTGCTTCATGATGTAAGTAAGCATGTCTGTCTTATGATATTGTGATGGATACTTAACATAATTTGGACCCTTAGGCTTTAAACCCTTTAAGTTAGTGCTCTACCCAGAATTGTTTGGTATTATGCACCTTTGTATGTTAATCTTGTAATCTCAGGAAACTTGATTCTCCTTTAACTCTCTCAATGTGTTTTCTGCCAATATGTTACTTCTTGCTAAGTGTTGAACCTATAATAGAAATCTGCCCTCTAAGTCTTGTTGACCCTCTTAACTGGCATGTTTTGTGTTTGAGGCAACTCTGCTATGTCTGCTTTTCTAAAATACAAGTGCATCTCTTCAAATTTTATCCCTTAATCATTGTTCTCTCATTCTCATCTGTTATCTGTAGTATTCTAAATTTGTCACTCTTGGTCGGCTGAAAGTCAAGGCCACCAAAACTTTCTCTATAGACCTCCCTAGTGTGAGCACTGCTCGGGGTCCATTTGAAACCCTTGTGAACTCTGACACACTAGAATTTGGGGTTCTTTGGCCACTCTCTTTACTACTGAGACTAAAGCTATCTCTGACACTTAGTTCTTTCCTCATTCTATCTACTCATTATGCAAACTGGTAGTTTAATTGATTTCTATGTAATTCAATGTTTGGGTCATATAGCCAATATATGGTTGTTTGGTTTGGCTTGAGTTCCTATATGGTTTCTAGGCTGTGCTGATGAATATAGTCCTCTGTTGGTATCTGGGTATGCTATTTGTGAAAGAAGAGTTTGTTGAAGACCCAAGCAATACTGGGTATCTCCTTTTCGGCCTGCTATAGGCCTACTATTATTATTTGTAAAATATTTGTAGTTACATTCATCATTAGGTTTGTAATAATTTTGTAATAAACAATTTGGGGTATTAGTGAAATTGGGGAAACGAGCATACTCTAATGTTTGCATGAAAGGGTAGAAAACATGCCTATAGGGTTCGTATGATCTACTTGTTATTTTATCCAACCTGCCATACATGCTATTCAATTTTCATGTACACTGGTAGAAATCATGCCATTAGGAGAATCACACACTCACACAACTTGTCTACTATTAAGCGCAAGTGCTTTATTTATTCCCATGTCTACTGCTATGTGTTACTAGACAGCATGCCTATAGGAAACAAATGTCAATAACTATTCTTTCAATTTGCATAACTGCAGCACATTCGTTAGATACCATGCCTATAAAATTATACTAGCTTATGTTCTACTGACTTTCACCTAGATACCATGTTCTTAGGACTTAATCGATTAATTAGCTGTTGTTATATCTATCGCTTACTTAAATAGCATGTCTATAGGAATTTGCCAGCTGTTGGAACCTAGCTATAAACACTGCTACTCGCTTAGAAAGCATGCATATAGGATCAAACATGAGTAATTCTGATTATTTCCAATGGTTTTCACCAATATTTTAAAAAGGCGGGGGCGTGAGGCAGAGGCGTTTTATCTCTGACGAGGCGAGGTGTAAGCCCTGAGACATGGGGCGTAAGTCCCACGGATCTTTAAATTTTACTAATTTCAAGAATTTTAAGATAGTACAAAATAAAAAATAATTACAAAAAGTTATATTAAAATCACAAAAGTATGACAAACAATCTATTTAAAATATTTATAAATTATAATTCAACTATGAATAATACCAAAAGTATGACATATATCATAATATGCAAATTAGCAGCAATGTCGTTACAACTCAAACATCAAAAGTAATGTATTCAATGCAAAATCTTATATGTATCTCTTAAATGAATCTTGAAAGAATTTCGATATTATAATTTGATATTTTTTAAATACTCCTTTTATTTAATATGCTTTCTATTTGAAAGAGAATTTATATAAAATATAATTCACAATTTAAATATGATTTTCTAGCATCGTTTATTTTTAAGTTTCAACAAGTTAATAAAGTAACACATAATTCGCCATACAATACTATGATAACTAATTATTTGTAAATAGTTACTAGCTAATACCGAGCTATTAAAATAATAAGTATTATATCTATAAACGTGAAAAAATAATATTTAGAAAAGAGATTATGGACTATTATATAATAAAGACATAACAATAGTTAATAAATAAATACTTTTAAATGAAATATTTATTTAAAATCTACTATCATAGCAGTCTTAATTTTTATTTTAATTATGACATAAAATACTCCCAACTTAATGATTTATAATTAAGAAAAAAGTAATTTTGAATAGTCAACGATTTATTAAGAAAATTTGAGGATTTACAAGATTAGTTACACCCAATTGCATAAAGTTCTATTAGGCGAGCCCAGTACACTGAGCGTTGGGCGTGTCCCGGGTGTAAGCCCCGACGGCCGAGGCGTAAGTCTCACGGAACTAAGCCCCACACATAAACTAGGGGCATTTTACGAGTGCTACATCCCAGGGCGAGCCTCGGCTAAGTCCCAATTCTACCTTTTAAAACAGAGGTTTTCACTGCTCCTTACTGCGTAAATCACTTAGAGATCATGTCTATAGATTTAATAATTTACAACCTATAATCTCAATAATCAGCATGCAATACCAAATACTCATAAAACTGTATAGTTGTTTGGAAATCATGTCTAAAAGTTTAAAGTTGCGACTTGCATCTGAAACTGCCTGTACGTTTGAATCCAAGGTCACATAGAAACCATGTCTATAGGGCTTAATGACTTTAGTTTTCCTCAATTCTGAAACTGTCAAACGCCTGACGTGAGAATCTGTTTGCGTGTATTTGTTGTCTAAGTGTGGAGGCTAACTTGAGCCCTTAATTGCCTTTACGTGAGGTCCTACGTATTTTGTATGTCGCCTAATTTTATCATTTTGAGCAGCCTAAGTAAAGTCTAGAACCACCCAAATAGAGGTCCAATGCCTCCTGGACCATAGGCATGGGACGGGTAGTGCACACGTAGGGCACGACTTAGAATTGAACTAGAGCGCATTTAGGTAAACAACTTTAACATAGTAATCGGGTAGTAGGAGATGATAGTATGTGCCCGTTGAATAATAAGAGTAACTCCCTACCTCAAGGGAGTCGCGAAGTATTATTTATGTTACACGAGGTGATCCTTTAGGCTAAAAAACTTAGGACCCCGCCTCCCCTTTCTCTCTTTCTTAGTCATCTAATATAGACCGTTATAGTTGTATCCTTGTAACCCTTAAGATTTTTATCAATTCTCGTTGTGTTATAATAAATTTCTTTGACCCTTACTCTCTTTGCTTAATTATAATCCACATAGTCTTAAGTTCGGCCGGGACCCACAGTTGTGGACCTCGAAGAGTGCCTAACACCTTCTCTTTGAGGTAATTTGAGCCCTTACCCAATCTTTGGTGGCGTTGACTTGTCAAACAAAGTTATCTGCATAATAGGTGCCCTAACACACCTTAAAAACTGTTAGGTGGCGACTCTTCTTCTTATAGCACCCTATATTCCATCCAAATGAGTTGTCACAACGTCGAAACCCGATTTTGCGAGAAAACGGGGCGCGACACTTCCTCACATGACTCTCGTGCACTCTTCTCCACATTGGCATCAGCAACAAAAATACGGTCGAATAAATGACTATCCACTTTTAGCTCCTCAATTTAGCGTATACGCTCCTTTTCAACTTCACACATTTCGGTACTATTTTGTTGGGCAGCAAATACAACAACCTTTGTATTCAATTGAGCTTTCAAGTCGTGAATAGCACTGCCAAATCTGTTGATTGTCTTGTACAAAGTAATCTTTTCCTTTTATAAGTGTCTAATCTCATCTGTAATTTTCTTACTTTGATATTTCCAATTTTTTTAGCTTGTTTCATTAGCCAAGTTTGGCTCAAAATATTCACTTGTTGAAAATTTTCCTCTTGATGGAACTCGCTCTCTTCTTCATTTTGAGGCTATTCCGGAATATCAACTAAGTCCGCAACTTGTTGGTCATCGAATATTTTAATTAGTCCTTTTACTTTGGTCTTTATGCTCTTCATTGTTGCCCTGAGATCTTTTCTATCTTTTCCGTTTTTATCTCTTTGCTCTACTAGTTTATTAGTTTGCTCCACTAGCTGCGTCACCATATTTATTATATGTGCATCATGTTCCACAGTCTCCATATCGTTGCTCCTATCAAACTCACAAATATTATTAGAAAGATCATAATAAAAGTTTGGAGAAGGGTAAAAGAATTAGGACAACCATCTCAATAGTGTCAAAAACTATTGACTAAATTACAATATCCTAATTATCTAAACAAGGATCAAAAACTTATTGCATCCAAACACACACATAAGTACACGCGGTCGTCAAGTAATAAAGTGACTAAAAGTCGGATGTCGAACCCACGAGGACTTGTTATCAACTATTGACTAAATTAGACTATCCTAATTATCTAAACAAGGATCAAACTCAAAAATATTTGAATCTAAACTAATTAAAAATTAAGGAAAAAGAATAGTAAACTTTGAATGAAGGAAGAACATTTTTTTATGTTATCAATCTGATGAAAACAATCTGGGCTATCTAACAATTTTGTTGTATTCTTCACTTTAATTGACTGCTTGATTTATCTGTTTTATCGGCTGACAATGTTAATATTGCTTATAATAATCTATCAGGTTCTTACTCACCTATTCAAGCTAATCTAACGCCTATATGTCTATAGAGTTAGATTCAATAAGAAAGCATTCATAATTCCCGTATAATAACTAACCAAGGTAATTAGCATATGTCTATCCTAACCACAAAACCATTCCCGATGCCCATGTTCAAGAAATTGCTCTACTCAATCCTATATGCAATCTAAAATTCTCACTTTCGAGTTTAATTCTAGATTCATAGATAGTATTAAATTAGTGATCGAGCAATCAAATAATTAAGTGTAGGATTGAATAAATAAACCAATACGATAAATCAAGAATTCAAAATCAATATTTGAATAATAACAGTCATGAAGGAACTACAACCCTAGAACGTGAAGTTTAGCTCCACATGGACATGGCAGTCAAACAATAAACCATCCAAAGAAACATAAAAATTACTAAGTTTGGCGGAAGAAAGATGGAATCTGATAAAATTCGGCCTCCACGGGCTCATGCTCTCCCTTGGTAGGAATTCTCCTTCAAAAAACGTCCAAACCCCCTTCTTAGACATGTTAGGGAGCATTTATAGGTTAGGATCGAAGTCTCCAAGTCTAAATTTCAAAAGGAAATAATTTGCTCTCGGACAGGGGACTAGGCCTTTAATCTCGCAAGGCTTGGTCTGGAGCGCGCCATAAGCCAGTTGAAGCAAGGCCTGGGACGAGGTAGCCTCTCGCTATAAGCCAAGCGAGGAAGGCCTATGGCGAGGTAGCCTCTCGCCATAAGCTAGGCAAGGTGGCCCGTCTTGCTCCGGTTTTTTCTTTTTCGTGTTCTTTTCTTGTATTTTTGACATCCTTTTGTGCAATTATTATTCCTTCATGGATTTCAATGATCCCATACATAAAAATAACTCAATTAAGCTCAAACGTCACACAATTTATTATTAAAATACCAAAATATAAGATAAAGAAGTGTATTAAAAATATAGAACTATAACCAAACATCAAAACCCAATAAAGCGTCAAAGATCTTGAACGCAAATCTATTAATCCTTACTCAAAACTTAGACAATTGCGTACATTTTGGAGCTATGACAAAGCATAATGCATCAATGGACTTAGCAATTTGATACCTTTGAACCCTCCTAGCGTCTGATGTGGCAAGGTGATAGCATCTAAAATAGTGCTCAAGCGCAAGCGCGTGAAGAGGAGCTAAAAACTTAAAAATATCTTATAAATACGTTAATATTCTTGTGACATTAATATTGGAAGCGAAGCCAACTTGGAACTTGGAAGAGTAAGATTGAAAATGTGGTTCAAACTTTGCCAAATTTTTTTCAATTTTTTTTGGCAAACACATATTTGTTTATAGATTTTATCCATGTTTTAGCAAATTTCTAAATCCCAAAACCAACTCAAGAGCTGTTTTTGGCCCAAAATATTACCGTTTTGTTTATAAAAAAATTTCAAAAAATTCCCTAAACTTTTGGATTTAAGAACCCACTTTCTGTTATTATGACGCAACTAATTCATATCTACCATTTTTCCTTCATTAAACTCACGCGGCTTTGCTCTCCTCTATAAACAAAAAAAAGTGAAATATATTTTGAAAAATTATGTCCAAACAGATTTTCATCTTCAAACCAAACTTCACCCAAATTAAATTTTTTAAAATAAATTTAGAAATCTATGGCCAAACACCAGCTTAAAGTCTTGGCCTCACTTTTCGATCATTGGTGAGTTGAGATCGTAGCCTCAACTTTGGGGTTATTGGCCTCATAAGTTTAGTGAATGTCTTATTTGTGGGCAAGCTTGTATTTTTTTGCATATTTTCGAACGAGCTATAAATCATAGCTTCAGACTGATTTTGAGTTACGTTTTTTCTAGTTTTGAGATTCTTTTGGTGATGTTTTAGAGCCATTTTAGATGGGGTTTCTTGAAATGAAGTTCGAACGAGATGAAGTTCAATTTTTGTATAATTTTCTATAACGGTCTAAAAGTATATATAAACACCTCTTATCTATATTATACAGTACTATATTAAAAGCACGAAGGTCCTTAGCAAAATGTCGTTCGCCTTTTTTACCATTTAAAAATAGATTTCACACTAGAGAAAATCACCATTTAATTATTTCTCTAATTTTTAGAGTTTTGAAATCAACTAAAATATTTCTTATTTAATTTTCCTTATTTGAATTATATAGTGCTTATGCTTTCCTGAGCCGAGGGTCTATTGGAAACAGCCTCTCTATCATCATAAGGTAGGGGTAAGATCTGCGTACACACTATCCTCCCCGGACCCCACGATGTGGGATAAGACTGAGCATATTATTGTTGTTGTTATTATTTGAATTATATAGAAAGTCAATCAATATTTTACCTTATTTAGATTCTTAACTAATATGAACTAGGTAACATAACTATTATAATACCTTGCCTACTGCTTATTCTATTGCTTAAAAACCTAGGCACGAAGAGTAATCATCAATATATCTGTCATTGTTTAATTTATGGCATATTAGTGAAAAATCATCGTGTGATGAATTGTATATTGCTTTTTGTGATAAATTAAAATTAGAAGTTATCTTAAATTCACTTTCTGTTTAATGGTTTTTTTGAAAGCTGGTGAACTCCCTTTTTTTTATGTGCTTATTATGTTAGGATGAATCTTATATTATGATAAGATTTATTTTTGCGTGCAGGAAATAAATTATGAAATCTTGCATCATAGATAAAAACAGGAAAAACTATGGTATGTGGAGCTATTTAAGACCTGATCAAAATTAATATTGTAGCAACACCATTAAATACTACACAAGCTCCGGTTTCTTTAATAGTCTTTAGTCAACGAGGAATTATAGTTCTACTCTTTTTATTCATGAATATAATATTATTGATTTATTATACATATGTGCTTGATGAAATAATTGAAAGAATTAATTAAATCAACTTATTCCTGCAATGGTGTATATTTTAATTTGATTATTTGACGCATTGAATGCAAGAGTTTGTTTTATGTTGTGCGGCCATAGGAGTCTGATTCGGTGAAGATGTCTACAAGTTCATACATGTACTTTACGCATGGTATAGAATTATAAAAAAGTTACTACTTTATTATTATTAAAACTTTGTAAGTGCAATTTTTTGTTAATTCCGTACGCATCTATTAAGTCAAAAGAATATTCTTACGAAAATAAACTGAACGCTTAAAAGTTGGAAGCATTTGTTGAAACCAATAAAATAATAGACTATCAATCATAGACGAGATATATATCATTGATTGTTCATCATGTCAAAAATACAAAATACAGAAGCCATAAATTAGTTAAATAACCACTACTTCACTCAACTCCCAGAGAATGTGAAGATGTTTAGATAATTTAATATCTATTGAATAACTCGAAAAAAATTCTAGATATGTATGCAACAAAAACTTTATAATTTTTAGATATTTAATTTTGTATTGCTAGTCAAATAAGTTAAATTACACGTGCGACGCATGTACGCTCTATTTAGTACACTTATATACAAGGTTAATGCATTATTCGTAGTAAGTGTACAATAATATATAAAGATGTATATAAATTATTGTAAAATAAATATTGGCAATATGGATAAGAAAACATGATCACGTTGATTGGGGTGGTAAATGGGTGGTTTGGGTTGAATTTGGGCGGATCAAGATGGGTTGAGTCAATAAATGGGTCGTTGCCTAACCCAGCCCAAAGTGTACTTGGACTAAGATGGGTTGGGTCAATATGGGTTAAATAATGGGTCATAGCCCAACCAGTCCAACTTGACCCGTGTTTTAGAACCATGTTCATCTTGCATAAACAAGGCCTTTTACCTTTTATACATCTATGTATGTTCCCCACTTTCTTAGCTTCTTCATAATTTATTCGTTTCATGAACTAACAATGCATTGTTATATACTCCCTCCGGTCCATAATAGGTGACCAATTTGCTTTTAGCACGCCCATTAAGAAAATACTAAATTCTATACAAAAATACCTAGTATGACTAAATTACCCTTAATTAAATATTTAAAATATCTAGTATGACTAAATTACCCTTAATTAAATATTTAATGTGAGGAGTAAGAAAACTTTAAAGGGATATGTACATAAGGTTAATTTTGTAAAAACAAATTGAATTCTTTCTTGATTATATAAATGGACACTTATTTTGGACTAAGGGTGGCAAAATGGTTAAAAGAAAACAGTTAACCACCCATATTATCCACTAAAAAATGGGTTAGATAATGAACTTTTTAAAAACGGGTCAAATATGGATAAGAACCATATTATCCATTTAGAAAATGGATAACCAATGAGTAACCAATGGATAACCAATGGGTCTAACTTTTACATTTGTAATGCCTCAAATTGGGGGTTCCTTAAATTAGAGAGATTAAAAATTCTCCCAAAAGTGATCATATACAAGAAGTCATGGATAATATGGGTGTCCCATATTATCCGCCGGTTAACCCTTTTTTATCCGTATTAAATATGGGTCGGGTCGGGTAATTAATCCGTTTTTTCATTACCCGTTTTCGACTCGAACCATATCCGACCCGACCCACCCGTTTGACACTCCTATTTTGGACCAAAATAAAAAACAAATTGGTCACTTATTGTGGACCGGAGGGAATATCTAATTTTAAATTTTAGCTAAGAAACACATATGAATTAGTCTTATACTCAACTATTCATGAGCTTTTATAACTTTCTAAAAAACCAAATAAATATTTTAAAGTGTATAAGAAAGAAGAAAAAAAAGCAAAGGAAATAGCGGTTGAAAAAAAAAAGACAATGTTTCAGAAAATCTTTTGAATTTTTTTTATGGAAGATAAAGGTTTGGCTAGTTGATTTTTTTTCTTCATGATGTTGGAAGTGTTCCATAAACAATTCATTTAGAAAAGAGCCTTCCGCCCGTACAAATTTTTTAGAAAACCTTATTGATTAAATCTTTTACAAAAAAATAACCAGACATTTTTCTTTACAAACTTTTATTTATATCTATTTATGTAGTTATTATTTGTTCTTTACAATGTAACACACGAAACCCTACTCCCCATACTCCCTCCTTTTCAAAAAAAAAGAAAAAATAAAAGAAATACTACTAATATTTTGAGAATCAAAATATATTTTTTTAAATAACAAATCAGTATTTAAAATTGTAAGTTCAAAAAAAATATCTTTTATGTTATTCTAAATAACTAAATTTCACCAAACTCTAAACTCTGTTACAAAATTATTCATATTTACATTAAACTTAAATACATTAGTCTCATTTTTAAACTTAGATACAGAAACTAATGATCGGGTAATTAAGTAAATTTTCATACAAGCCTTCGGTTAGGTTGAGATCCCTTTCTTATGGGTGAGTTTCATGGGTTGTATTTGGGCTACTTTATGGGTTATAGTGGGCTATAAAAAATGGTGGATTAAGTTGGGCTCAGCCCAAATAGACCCATGAGCTAAAATATTTGTAGCCCAACCCATTAACCTCTAAAAAAGATTGGCGGGTTAGATGGGCTTGGGCTTAAACTGTTACCCCTAATCACGCTAAGTACATTACAATGTGTTGGATTGTATACCTAGGCTGTATACCTAGGCTAATCTCCCTTTATTTTAGAGAAAATCTCACTTTATACCCATTAATTCTAAACTATTTGCCTTTTAATTTCCAGGCCCAAATTATTTACTTCTCCTACCCATGCGGCCCAAACTATTTATCCGGCCCATGCATTAGCTCATTCCCCTCATTTAATGCCTCAGTTAACGCTATTTCACCCAGCCATTTCTTTCATTTCAAAAATCCCATAGCTAAACCATGAGAAATCATATTTCACACAGCAGTTACTGTTTGACTTGTGAATTTTTCTTCAGATTTTGTTTCTATCTTCAATATTATTGTACATGAGTTTCACTCCAAAATCCTCTTTCTATATTAGTATTTTTTTTTGTATTTATTATATTTCTGAACCCATGTGTTGTTGCAGTTATATATTAAGTTTTCTAGCTCTGATTTTTGTGTGTGTATGAAGATCCACCATTGATGAGCTTGAAGCTCCTGTATTTAAAATTTTATTTTGAAGATTTATTGTTTGATTCGATGTGGGTGCTATAAAATATTGATTATAGTACCTTCAAGTAAGCTTCCCGGATCTGAATTTTTATTGTATTTTAGTATTCACCATCGTTGGGCTTGAAGCTCTTGAATTTAAATTTTTTATTTTGAAGATTTCTTGTTTGATTCAAAGTGGGTGCTGTTAAATATTGCTTATAGTACCTTCTGGAAGTTCATACTGAAATTTGATAGCATTTGGAGCTGATTTGAGGTGATTGAGATCAAAATTTTCAGCTGAAAATGGAAGAAGAACACAGCTACCCAATAGTATACCGCTAAGATATACAATATGTTGTAGGAGTATATAGCTATACTGCAACAATATACTATTATAGTTTACAATATACTGCAACGGTATATTGTAATAATCGAAGAAGAACACAGTTACCTAACAATATACCGCTATAGTATACAATATACTATAGGAGTATATGTTATACTGCAATATTATACTATTATATTATACAATATATTGTTATAGTATACTGTAATAATATGCAATATGCTGTAACAATATGTTGTAATATTATACAATATACCATGATAGTATACTTATTACTCGTAAATTCACTTGCCTTTTCCCTTTTAATTTGCTTTAAGCTTTTGCCAGCGTGAGGGAAAAATTGAAAATGCAAAAAAAAAAAAGGGTATTATAGTATGCTATATAATGTAATGGTATACTCTTACAATTAGACCCTTTTAGAAATTTTTGAAATTTTTATTGACAACTGATATTATTTCAGTTTAATAATTGAATTAAAAAAAAAATTAACTCTTTGCGTAAAATTGTATACCCTGTTGGTATAACTATATATTATACTGGTATCATATGTTAGTTAATATTTTTTGGTTGTATTAGCTACATTTAATTGGTACACAATTAGTGAAAACAGTAAATGAAATTAGATTATGAAGAGAAAAAGAATATAAAAAAAGAAAGTAAATGAAATTAGAAAAGGAAAAAATAAAAAAATAAGACGAAAACGTGAAAAAAGAAAAAGGAGAAAAGAAAGAAAAAAAAGAAAAAAGAAAAGAAAAAAAGCATAGAAATAAAAAAGAATTGGAGAATAAAGAAAAAAGTCCTCACAAAAACTACTATGGGTAGGAAATATAATTAGTTTGATGGGTAGAAAAACAAATGGGTACACAATGATAAATAGTTTTATTTTTGTGGGTAACTGTGTCATCATCCCTTTATTTTATTCATCTTCCTTTTTATTGTCTGGAATATTAGTAAGTTGTTGCTCATCTGTTTAGAATCAATAAATTCTATTCTTTATCTAATTCTTCCTCTTATTCTACCGTTATTGTCTTTATGTTTGAATAATGGTTAGTAATAACTCAAGGTAGATTAAATTCTTAAGTTTGTGGTATTCTAATTTGTGTAATTCAAATTCAATCTATCCTTTCGTAGTGTGCTTTGATAAATCTATTTGCTTCCGTGAGGTATCATAAGGATCATGATTACAATTTACAACCTCTTTAAGATACGTTAGAGGAAAGTGATAGTTAAAAATTAAGTTAATTAGTTTGGTGGTTATAATGGTGGTTTGATAAGCAATTTATTAAACGAAACTCCCCCAGCATCATAATCCGGACCGTAACCGGCACTTGGCAAAACGAAACTTCTTTATTCTCTTTTATTTCTTTCTTTAGCTGCAATGACAGTTTGTCTCAACTATTTTTCTTCTTTTTCGTATGAAATTTAGAAAAAAATTGACTAAAATCCAATCTTTTAGCTAAATAATTTTTTAGCATAAATAATGAAGTTTCAGCTATTTTTTTAATTATATAAATTCAGAAAGAGATGATAAAAAATGTAATAATTTTAAAAGGTAGTAAAATATTTTACTTTAAAAGATATTACTACATGGACAAAAAATTCACATGGTAGCATGTTTGTCACCCCCATCAGATGAGATTGGTTTGGGGGGTGATGATTTTGAAATGCCAAGTTAAAGAAAGATAATTAAGACTAGGCATAATTTAATTGTGCACTAAATAAAATATGTCAAGCTTTGGGGCTCCTGAGGTATTATTATTATTATTATTATTATTATTATTATTATTATTATTATTATTATTATTATTATAAGAGGAGGAAGAAGAAGAAGAAGAAAATAAAATACCTTAATTGCTCCTTAAACTTGCAACTGAATTTTTAAGTTGGCCTATAAACTCTTGCTTGTTTTATTTTAATACGTCTACCTGATGAAATGACTATCAATAAACACTTTATATTAACAACTTGTTTGGATGGTTGTTACTCATTGTATCGTATTGTATTGTTATCACAAAACAATATTTGTTTTGATTGTTTCATTAAAATTGGTTGTATTGTATTGTTAAATCCATTGTTCCGAAACAATAAAAAGTCCCATTTTTTTGAAACAACCGATTTGGTGTAGTGGGATCGTTTCCTATTTTTTCAATTATGCCCTAACTTATTACTCCATAATTATATTTTACCTTTTACCTTTTTTTTTTATTTTTTATTTTAACTCCAAATCTCCCACCCATCACCTGTATTGTCTTCGTCCCTTTTTTCCAGAACTTTTTGCCGCTCCCAACTCCAACGTAAATTGCTAATTTGTTAGAATTTGCATGAATTTAATTGCTTAATCTATTCATAAGACAAATTTAGGGATAAATTAGTAGAAAGGGATTTTTTAACTTATTTTTATGCTTAATTCTTGATAAATTTAATATTTAAACAATCGAGGGTATTTTAGTAAATTTATCAGTTACATTACAGTACGATACAGTCAAACCAAACAGTAAAATATTATTTAACAACAGCAAACAATACAATCTATCCAAACGTCGTATTCATAAAACGTACAATACAATACAATACAACACAATACAATACATTATAAAACAATGAATAACAACCATCCAAACAAGCTGTAAGTGTATTCTTCAGTTGTTGTGACATAAATGACACATCACGTGTTACATTTTTTACATTTAACATGTGTAATCTATTATCATCGCCTTTCTTTCCGCTTATAAACTATAAATTTTGTGTGTTCCCATGGATTTGAAAGTACAAATTTTCTTCCTTATTAAAATTGACGATTTCGAAAGTAAAACAAAATAAGTAATTAAATTGATCGATCACTGTTGGGTTGTCTGACGGCGGCGTTAGGTGTCATCACGACCTATAGTAAATTTTGGGTCGTGACAGAAAGGTAGTCACATGTAGAGTGTTTCTATATCCAGATGTTTTCTCTTTTTCTAGTGAAATCTGAAGATAGTTATTTTCTAATTTTCACTGTGGAGCTTGTTGTTAGAAGTGAAAATTTCGATGATCTGAAATTGAGGGTGGTTTAGTGGTCAAATACTCAATACTATATAACCTCCTCTTCTCCCACTTTGTTTCCCACTTGGAATTACCTACACTCATTGTTACTATACAAAATTGTCACCCAAGCTAGCATTGGGCAATATTCAATAAGCTTATCAATAAGAATTCTCTTTCCTTTCTCTTTATAATTATTTTCCTTATTCTGTCTAATGTTGTCCAGATTACTATCTTTTATTTGTAGAAATTAGATTAATTCATTTTTTGTGGCTTTATTTTTATAAATTTAATTGATTTAACATATTAAGCAAATTCTAGGTTAAATATGAGCGGGGGAAGGGGAAAAAGACACGAAAAAAAGGAGGTTTGGTGGACGGGAACTGTGTGGGCGAGTATGAAATATCAAAAACTCAAAAAACGAGGAGACAATGGAAAGAGAAAAGAAAAAGGGAGGGGTAGGGGTTAGGAAGCAACTATTTTATCCTTTTTAATCTTTTTCTTTTGTCATTTTTTTCTCATTTTAAATTTTTTCATATTCACACGCTTTATTAACCTGATTGACACGCTCTTTAGCCATATCGGCTCAATTATCACCATACAAGCATAAACAATGATAAAAAATATTTATTAAGATAATTATTTTATTAAGCAAAAGTTTTAAAATAAAATAAAAAATAGAATTGATAGGCGGAGTTTACAATCCTAATGCAAATTTGGGCAATTACTGGGTATGTTGTGGCCGTGGCTGTAGTTTAGTGGTGAGAATTCCACGTTGTGGCCGTGGAGACCTGGGCTCGAATCCCAGTAGCCACAGAGTATTAAGTTTTCCCAGATCCCACAGTGTGGGATAAATACTGGGTATATTGTTGTTGTTGTTGTAAGCCATACAAGATAGGAGTGTTCATGGTTTGATTTTCCTCCAAAAACAACCCAAACAAATTAAGTAGGTCTTCAAGTATTTGAAATCATGAACATTCATTTGCATCCTAGAGGACCTAGACTCCTGCAATATCTCTATATGCTCGTTGATTGATTCAAATCATGATTATGAAAAGACTTGGGATAACTTAAATTATATTTTATTTCTTGTCTGAAAAGCATATCTAAATTCCGGTTTTAGTGTCCCTTTACCTCTGAGCCTATTTGATGATTTTTATAGGTTTAATTTATATCGGTTTTAGTCGATTTTTCGGTTATTTTAGTTTTTTGCAGGCTTTTTTCTTCTTAAATACGAGACATTTGCCACACACATATTCCGCCGACTATATTCTAACACAACACTAACAAACCAATTATTCTTTTAAGAAAATTTATCATTTACCAAAATATATTGACAATATATAATTAAATTAAATAGTGATGAATATTTTAAGGACTTAAGTAAAGACCATTTATTTTTAACATGAAATATATTCTTGAATTTAGCAAAATAAAAAACTACCATCAAATTAGATATAAAGACAAAGAACTTGTTGATTAATATAATGACAAAGAACTATACTACCAATAAAAAATGCAACGATTAAATATTTACCATAAAATTTTATGTAAAAACATATATATATATATGTATATGTATAATAAAGTTTTAAATACGTATTTATGTAGTCGGTTTTCGGAAACAGGCTGGCAGGGGTAAGGTATGCGTACACATTACCCTCCCAGACCCCACTATGTGGGATTTTACTGGGTAGTTATTGTTGTTGTTGTATTTCTGTAGTCGGTTTGATTCGATTCGATAAAATTATTTTTTGCATAAAATCAAACCAAACCAAATTTGATATATTTTTAAAATTTAAGACTAAAACCAAATCAAACCATAATATTATTGGTTTTTGTGTCGATTTGATTAGGTTTTCAATTTGGTTTATGAGTTTTTGTTTTTTCAGGAACACCACTAATTCCGCCTAATTTGAACACAATTTGGACAAGCAACTGATTCTAAAGGGGCATTTCTGGCATTCCGACATTACCACGTGTCATCTTATTATTAGCCCGACCATCTGTAGCTTCAAAGTATGACCGCCATCATGATATTTAGTAGGGGGTGGGGGTGAAAGTAGGGGGTGGGTGGTATCCACCGAATACCAAGGGTTGAAAATTCGGAAAATTCTCGGACAATTTCTCCTTTGTTATATCTCTCAAGTCTTCTCTAGTCTCAACCCTCTCTCTTTACACAAAAAAGAAAAAAACACAAAAATATTTTCTGTTCAGATCCTTTCGATCATCTCGATTCATCATGGCAAGTTTTTACGTTTTTCTGATTTCTGTTATTTTTATTTTATTTTATTTTTGCTATTTTGTAATAGTAATTCAAGGAAGTACGAGAAGAATTTTGATTTTATCTACTGATGCAAGTGTTATTTTATTTTGTGCTTTATTTTTTGTGCTGATCTGTTTTGGCTTTTTGATCTGAGTATTTATGTGCTGTGCGTGGCGAAAACCTGGGTTCTGGTTTAGTTAATGGATGATGGATCGGATTTGCTGTAATTTGGATTTTAATGTTTTAGTTATGGTTGAATTTAGCCACGGGATTTGTGGTTGTCTTACTGGTTTGATCCATGACTATTTAATTGTTGAGTTTCTTTTTGTATGAATATTAATTCAGGTTGTTTAGGATGTTGGCACAGGCGGATCCAAGATTTAATCTAATTTTTATACTAATTTAGTGGATTTTTTTCACACATATACGAAGTCTGAACCAAAGCTATTGAGTTGGACTAACCCATAACCGAAGCACTAGGTTCTGGATGTAGGAGCACACCCGACACTGTTATATGTGTGTGTGGAGTTAAAAATTTTCAAAAATGTGTGTGTGGAGTTGAAAATTTTCAAACATATAGATGTTTACTAACTCGAAATTCATTTCCTAGAATAAGTTGTGGGTGTAGCGTTACTAGGCAACGAATTTATAATCCTAAAGCTTGTTGTACTTGGGTATTAGAGGGTTATTCTATTACCCACATTTGCTTTTAACGCCCTTGAATTTTGAAATATTCAAAATCCATTGCCTCAGAGAATAATGAACATACATATCTTTCTCGTGTAGGAGATGAATAAGTCCATTTATTTACTTCTATAGTTCTACATTCTTTGCACTTATTATACGTACTCAGATTTTGATATATAGATACTTAAACTCTTTCATGAGTTGGACTTGAACCGGTATCTCTGGGAGCAAAAGATAGGCCCAGAGAACCACCTTTCATTTTGATTGTGACAAAAAAAGAATTGAGGGAACTTGGAGTTGGCGTGTGGGAATTGCTTGCTTACCATATTGTGGGTACAATCTTAGTCTGTAACTAACTTAAATTCCCTAGAGCTGCTTTTGGTTATACTTGGGTAACTTAGAGGGTTTTCTAATTAGCGTATTTACTTTAGCTACCTTGAATTTTTAAATTATTTTTGCATATACTTACTTAGTTCGTCTGTGTGTTCAATTGCTCGGCATTTTCCAGAGAATTTGGGACGTTCTATTTGGGTTTTCAACATGAAAAATACTAGTAAGATAATTATAATTGGAAAATTTTGTCTTTTAAATGTCAATAGGCAAAGGTAGAGAGTGGAATGTTTTCTCGATGCAGCTGCGGAGGGTTGATGTGTTTATAGTTTTGTGATTAAGATCAAGAGATGTGTTTTTGTTAAGCATGAATTATTTGCAAAAGTTGAATTCAAGCAATGCTCTGGTTCGTGATTCAATTGGCCTGTTTTGTATTGTAAAATTGGCCTGTTTCCAGGATATATCTTGTTCACAGTAATTTTTAGCAAAGTTGTGTTTGACTGTCAGCTCAGAGTGTGGGTAAAAAGGAGTCCTCCATCTTCAATTTTGGTTGAAGTGTGGTATCCAACTTGAATTACAGCTAGTCAAATTTGCTTGTACTCACCATCCGTCCCACTAAATTGTGAACTGCCCTTAAGAAATAACGGATCATTGTAGCTGCTAAGTGATTTTAGTTACGAACCAGACGATTTTCCAGCAACCTAGGATAATAGTCCATTCTATTATATCCCACAGACATTACGACTTCTTTATTCCAATAATGAAAAAAATGTCACCGTTCTTCTCAAGAATGAAAAAACTTCATGGCTTTGATGTCTTACATTAGTACGGATATGTGTAGAACTAAAAGCTGTATTCCTGTTCATTTAGAATATTTTGATTTAAATCTGTTGTGCATTTTACTTTTTCAGTTTCCTCATTTTTCTTTTTTCGTTCTTTGGTGTCAATTTCATGAACAGAATAGGTGGGGAACATGTTCTTTTATATTGGGTAACTCAATCAATGCCATTACTAAATTAATTGGGGCCAAAATATGAATCCCTTATATCCATTATGCTTTGTTCAGGCGATTTAGTGTTTAGAGGATTCATCATAGACGACTATCATTATACTGGCTGTCAACCTATCTTAGACCACCAGTTATGCTTTGAAGTAGGTTGAGCATTCACATGTATTGGGTGTTTGTTCTAAATTTTGTTTTCATGTATTAATATCTGTAGAATTGACGTGCCTCTGGTTTTGTTGTAATGTTATGAAGAAACTCATCAATTGATTGACCTCGGATTTTCTTTGTAGGCTAACTCTGCATCAGGCATGGCTGTGCACGACGATTGCAAACTGAAATTTTTGGAGTTGAAAACTAAAAGGGCTTATCGCTTCATTGTATTCAAGATTGAGGAAAAGCAAAAGCAAGTCATTGTGGAAAAGCTCGGTGAGCCGGCTGAAAGTTATGAGGACTTCTGTACACACCTGCCTGCAAATGAGTGTCGTTACGCTGTCTATGATTTTGACTTTCTGACAAAGGAGAGTGTTCCAAAGAGCAGGATTTTCTTTATTGCATGGTAATGCTGAATGATTAGCATTATTCTAATTTATTCAAGAATTTATATCCTTTTATTGCTTGTAATTATCCCCCAAAAAATACTTTTATTGCTTGTTTTTGGATGTTGTGCACTAACTATTGATATTTGTTATTGTTACTGTGTGTTTTGCATAGGTCTCCTGATACCTCTAAGGTTAGAAGCAAAATGATCTATGCTAGTTCCAAGGATAGATTTAAGAGGGAATTGGATGGGATTCAGATTGAGCTGCAAGCAACTGATCCAACTGAGATGGGTTTGGATGTCTTCAAAAGCCGTGCCAACTAAATAAAGTTCTCTAGTACAGCATTGGATGTTCTCTTTACTTTTGTTGAAGAGAAGTGTTAATATTTGTTGGGACAGGGTCCTGGCTAAGATATGATATTGGTCTGTTGTCAAATTCTATTTTAAAAGGCTTGTCATCCTGTAGACATTATGTGGTTTTGGTCTTATTTTGTGGTGTTTGAGCGTGGAACTTATGACATGAGTAGCTTTTGGGGGCTGGTACGAGTTAACAATTGTTATCAGATTGTTCCTTCTTTCATTTTGTATGTTTCTTCTTATCCTGTTGCATGTTCTGTAATCCGTTTATGCGTTATCATGCTGGCTGGGTGCTGCTGCTATTTTTTGTCTGTCTTCCTACAATTTTTGTTAGTTTTTGTTTTAAATACAGGGCAGGAGGAGGTTGAATATTTTGGGCTGTTGCCAGTTCTTTCTGGATGTGATGACTAGATACTAGGTGGGGATTGAACATTTTAGCACTTGACAGGGTAACATGTACTACCTGGAAAAACAATCAGTAAATTATTTGAGGGAGCTTTCCTTGTTGGCAGACACCAATAAGTTAAAGACATTAGCTGTCTGCTCTCTCAAGTTTGACACTCTGGGGAATGTAGACTTGTCCCAAAGTGGGAGTTGAGTGGTGATTGTTTAGTGTTGACTCATATGGTGTACATCTAGTGGTGACAAAATGGATAAAAGAAAACAGTTATTCATTCATATTATCTATTAAAAAACGGGTTGGATAATTAACTGTTTAAAAGTGGGTCAAATATGGATAAGAACCATATTATCTACTTAGAATATGGATAATCAATGGATAACCAGCGAGTTTAACTTTTACATTTGTAAAGCTTAAAATTCGGAATTCCTCCATCCTCAAGTTGGGAGACGAGAAATTCTCCCAAAAAAAGAGGGAGAAATTCCAAAATAGCCAGATTTACAAGTGGTCATTAAAAAATAGTCACAGTTTCAAAAGTAATTAAAATCTAGTCACTTTTCATGTAAAGATAAATCTGAACGAAAATATTGTTCAAAAATCCGAAAAAATACTCCAGTATATTATACTGGAGTTCCAGTATAATATACTGGTTCGACGCTCTAATCTCTAGTATATTATACTGGAACTTTCCGCGTGTTGGAGTTCCAGCATAATATACTGGAAGTTTATACACAAGAGCACCGATCTCCAGTATATTATGCTGGAACTTTCCGTGTTGCAGCAAAATAGTGACTATTTTTCAACGACTTTGCAAACACTGGCTATTTTTGAATGACCAGTTCGAAAACTGGCTAGCCCACGGAAATGATCATATTCAAGAAGTCATGGACTCCGTCGATTAATTTATTTTTTATCCGTATTAAATATGGATCGGGTCGGATAATTTATCCGTTTTTTTGCATTACTCCTTTTCGACCAGTCCCATATTCGACCCGCCTGTTTGCCACCCCTATGTACATCTAATGGCGATGGTATGTGATTTAGCTCACAATGGAATACAAAAAAAAAATCTTGTGCTTTGGGTAGGTTAAAAATGTATACATATAGCTAGAGACGACAGACAGTTTGGATTCAAAGGCGTATTAGGTATGGCACTTTGCTTTGGGAAGGCTAAAAATTTGGTACTCCTTCCATTTCTATTTATGTAATGTAATTCGAATTTTGAGTAAAACTTTTTAATGATTAAGTTCTCACATGATCTTTTGTAAGCTAATAATGACTAGAAGGCAACTTTTGGAGACCGTTGAATTTTAGTATATATAGTTTTTCGCTGCCTATTGTCATCTCTGCTAGGCTGAAAAGATAGCTGTAGAGGAAAAAGTATTGAACTCTGCAAAAATCTGTAAGAGAAGTAAAAAAAAGGTTAGGTCGGAGAAAATAAGAGAACGCCGTCTGGTGGGTATCGAAGCCACGCGCCTTACCACTGAGCTAAGAAAGCTCTGATGTTAACCCGAACGATATTTTATATATATTACCTTTATCTACACCTTAAAAAGACACTATGCTTATGGTCATCATTCCTATATATCCACAGCAGCATTAGCAAAAATCCCAATGCATTTTTAAAGGTTACTTGATAAGTTTTATTCTCTTATATATGTATTTGCTCCTAATTAGCAGTTTGATAGCTTTGATCCCCCTAAACACATGTTCATTTAGGCGTGTGAGAGCGAAAAATTGTAAAATCTAATAGGAGTATTTTTCAACTATTAATTGTCACGAAATTACATATAATGATTTAGTTGTTTCAATTTTGTATTTTTTCTTGTCTCTTCTGAATATACAAGACCATTTTTTTCTCAACTTCCCATTTCTTTTTAAGCCAAAATAGTAGAGTTCCAGTATATATATATATATATTTAAGATTTGAATTTTTGTGCAGTGGAATAGATATATACAATGATATAAAGGGCAACCCAATGCATAAAGCATTCCGCATCACGCAGGATCTGGGGATGAATTCCACCCGAAGGGGTGTGATGTAGGTAGCCCACCCTGATGCAAGCAACAGAAACTGATTCCATAACTTGAACCTATGATCTATAGGTTTCACTTTACAACGATATCTTTTATGAAATTGAATGGAATCTTTAATTATGGAAGAAACGTAATATTACTCATCATACGTGGTGCATTAAAATTATAAAATACTTGATAAAATTTTTTAAGCTTATTATTGGTAATCTTAGAGATTTATATGGTTATTATAGATGAGTAATTTTAGAAAGAGTGTACTATTATAAAGACGATTGTTCCTATTATAGGCAAAAAACTATTATAAAAAGGTAAAATATAATATAAAAATTAGTTTCTAGAAAAATTTAATTTTTATGATGAATGACTGTTATAAAAAACTCCGACTGCATTTTTTATTTTGAATTCTTAAAGTTCAATGATGCAGTAGTGATTACTTTAGAGCAAAACTTTTTTCCTTCTTTTAAATTTCAATTTATTATTCCACGCCTATCTGCTATTGTTGTTTCGTTAATCAAATGTTAACTAACAGATTATGGTATAATCATCAGACAATCATTGGTCAACTTGCAGACATAAAGTTTACGTACTTTCAAAACAACAATGAGACAATTCAATATTACAGACTTTGGAGGCTTTTTGTAAATCATAAATTTCAAAAGTACACGAGAGGTATTACTCATATATGTCTTGAACTCGATCCTTCTACATTTAAAAACTATTCAAGATCTTAAAATAATTGTTGGTATTTTCATTTTTTATTTGTTAGGATAAGATTGATTTGTTAACAGAGAGAAAAAAGCAAAAAGAAAAGCAGTGAATATAACGAATTTGATCTTTTTATTGATTTATGCACAAAGTACACCAAGGTATTACAAGAAAACAACTTGCAATAACTACTATAGGAAATGAATAAAACGAGGACAATGTGCAAGAAGGCCAAAAGAGAAGTAGAAGCAAACTGGTCTATATCGTAACGAAGAATCAATCTTTCAATTGAATATCTTATTCCATAAAGCAATTGCTTTATACTATTGATGTTTTAATTTTTTCCGCAAGAAGGCAGCGTTTATTTTGTTCTTCAGACAAAAATCTGAAAAGAAACAATGAAATAGAAGATTAGAACTTAATTCAAAGAAAAGAAGAATAAAAAGTTGGTTCATATGAAAAAAATACACAATTCAAACAGCTACTCACTCGATTGATTATGGAGAATGGCTGCGCTCCTAGAAATCCTTAATAGTGGATTGGAGGTGGGGGAGAAGCATAAATGTATACTGGTGGAGGAGGTGAGTTGTAGTAAATGGGAGGAGGAGACTTTACTGGTGGAGGTGGAGAGAGGTAGTAGTATGGAGGTGGAGGAGAAGGTGATGGCAGATGAGGAGACTTGTAATAGTAGGGTGGTGGAGGTGAGGGCGATGGTGGAGGTGGAGATTTATAGTAATAGGGTGTTGGAGGAGATGGCGATGGTGGTGGTGGTGACTTATAATAGTATGGGGCAGGAGGAGAAGGAGATGGTGGTGGGGGAGATTTGTAGTAGTATGGTGGTGGGGGAGATGATGGTGGTGGTGGAGGAGACTTATAGTAATATGACGGAGGTGGTGATGGAGATGGTGGAGGAGGTGACTTGTAATAGTAAGATGGTGGTGGTGATGGGGATGGCGGGGGAGGAGATTTGTAATAGTAAGATGGTGAAGGTGATGGTGATTGTGGAGGAGGAGACTTGTAATAGTAAGATGGTGGTGATGATGGAGATGGTGGGGGAGGAGATTTGTAATGGTAAGATGGTGGAGGTGATTATGATGGTGGTGGTGGTGACTTGTAGTAATATGGAGGAGGAGGAGAATGCGATGGTGGTGGAGGAGATTTGTAATAGTAAGGAGGTGGAGGCGATGGTAACGAAGGTGGTGGTGATTTATAATAATATATGGGTGCAGGTTTCGGTGATGGTGGAGGCGGAGACTTGTAATAATAAGGAGATGATGGGGACTTAGTTGGTGGCGACGGAGATTTGTAAACGTATGTACGGGTTGGGGGAGGTGGTGACTTATAAATATATGCTGGTGATGGAGGAGGTGGTGACTTATAAATATAAGTTGGCGATGAAGGTGGAGGAGATTTGTAGTAGTATGGAGCAGGTGTAGGCTTAGATTTTATGCATTTCGCATAAGGTGTCTTAGAGCCATAAGCAAATGGTTTTGCATAAAGTACAACTTCATAATGGTTCTTTGACTTCACTTTGAGGTTAGCACCATTTACTCCCCAATGAAGGTTTGTAGGAATGTCACAATTTGAATCTTTTGGAGCACTGTGGAGTTTAGCCTCGCAAGCCTTTGCTCCATATTTGCTATATTCAAATCCTTTAACAGTAATGCTAAATTTGCCGTTGATCTTTGTGGTACCATAACTCACAATTTTCTTGTCACCAGCCTTGCAAGTTATCTCAACAACAGCACCTAAATATAAAAAAAAGAAATAATATATTAAGTAACACTAAAATAATGGAGCTGCTAACATATGCCCCAACCTTACTTTTCCCACTTCATGCAAGAACCAAATTTGTCTTGTTCATAATATAAAACTAACCTTTCGATCACATGACAAAAACTTATATTTTTCTAATTTATTATTCTTAAACTAATAATTAAGGAAACACATTGCAAGTTAATATGGGCATTGGGAGATTTGTGTGCCAACACAGACTTTCGCCGGCTTCACGTGAGATAATCACACCCTCAGAATAAATACTTCATTACCAAACAAGAACTACCTTCATTTTCAATAGTTTACGAATCACTAACTTGTAATTTTTTTTGACATTTTAAATCTTAATTTTCAAAAGGAAGTGAAGGTGGCTTATTCAAATCTTTAATTGCACATTTCGAAATCAGTAAAGTATGATGAATCTTATATCCAAATTAAAAAGAAACATTTATGAATTCCTATAAGAGCTTAAAAAATAAAGCAACAAAAGGAAAATATAGTGTTAAATAAAAATGTTGATGATAAATTAAAAGAAATTAAAGGAAGTGGGTGTGGTATAAAGATTATTGTACCTTTTAGGTGTTTCTTGCCATGAGACTTTTCTGGATATTTTGAATCATAGCATCTAAAACAGTATACCTTTCCCACAACCTTGACCACCATATAATGACGTGGAGGATAGTAATGAGTAGGTGGTGGTGGTGAAGTGTAGGAGTATGGTGGGGAAGGCGACTTCTTTGGCGGTGGTGGGGAGGTGTAGTAATATGGAGTTGGAGGTGACTTTACTGGTGGTGGAGGAGAAGAGTAGTAATATGGTGGAGGAGGTGATTTCTTGGGTGGTGGCGGTGAGGAATAGTAATATGGTTGAGGAGGAGATTTAACTGGTGGTGGTGGGGAAGTGTTGTGATATGGTGGCAGAGGTGATTTTTTTGGTGGTGGTGGTGAGGAATAGTAATATGGTGGAGGAGGAGACTTAATTGGTGGTGGTGTGGAAGTGTAGTGATATGGTGGCGGAGGTGATTTCTTTGGTGGTGGTGGTGACGAATATTGATATGGCGGAGGAGGAGACTTCATTGGTGGTGGTGGAGAACTGTAATAGTATGGGGGAGGAGGTGACTTCGCAGGTGGTGGTGGGGAAGTGTAGAGATATGGTGGGGGAGGTGATTTCTTTGGTGGTGGTGACGAATATTGATATGGCGGAGGAGGAGACTTCACTGGTGGTGGTGGAGAACTGTAATAGTATGGGAGAGGAGGTGACTTCGCAGGTGGTGGTGGGGATTTGTAGTAGTAGTAGGGTGGGGGTGGTGATGGAAATGGAGTAGGTGGAGATTTATAGTAGTATGGTGGAGGAGGTGAATGAGAAGGTGGTGGTGGAGGCGAGGGAGAAGGTGGAGGTGGAGACTTATAATAATATGGAGGTGGTGGTGAAAGTGATGGTGGAGGTGGAGACTTATAATGATACGGGGGTGGTGAAGGTGATGGTGGTGGAGGAGACTTATAGTAATATGGTGGAGGTGGCGATGATGATGAAGGTGGAGGAGATTTATACACATACGGTGGCGGGAGAGAAGGTGACAGAGGAGGTGGAGATTTGTAGACATAAGGTGGCGGTGAAGAAGGAGTTGGAGGCGGCGGTGACTTGTACTCGTATGATGGAGGTGGTGGAGAAGAATATATATAAGGTTCTGCTGACGCTATATTAGCAACAACCAATATGGCTAATGCCACTAAGATTGGTGGCAAATATTGACGACCCTTGGCGGGGCCGCCACCGTGAAGCCTCATTTTATGCCGGAAAATTAATTCCTGCACCAGCCTCCCAAATATGGCTATTACTTAAATTTCCAAAAGCTTTGAAGGGGAAGAAGAAAGGAGATAATGTTGAGAGGTGATGCCTTTAAGGGATTCAGTGGCCAATGTATTTATAGTAACATTCCTATAGAGAAGTAGTTGTTAGTAAGAGCTGTTTAAAGGACCAATTCAATTGGTCTGATTGATAATCAAAGACTAAAAATTATTCAACTCTTAACAACTGGATCTACCAGTTATAATCTTATTTATTAAAGTCCATTTCTGGATCATTTTGAGTATTTTCATAGTATCTTTTTTGCAAGTAGTTAGTTACATGTATTCATATTTTAAACTCTATGAATTCAACCTTTAAGATTTTTAGTATTAAACTCATAATATTGGGCTTAGACCTACTATTTTTTTTGTAATTTTTGTAAAATTTTATATATAAATTTATGCTCCGCATCAAAAATAATTTTGATGAACCCGGTGCGTCGATTATCTACATCTGCTCTTCTACAAAAAACAAATAAATGAGAAACAACATATATGAATGTGCAACCTTAAAATGGTGTAAAGCAAAGTGATTGCTATTTTTTTTAATATTTCCACTCTCTTGCCATTTTGCTTTTCATGAAAACTGAAATATCATACAATTTTGCTTTTCAGCTATAGTAGAGTATTGTGGTTGACTTTGGATTTAAAAGGGGAATTGAAATAGAGCAATTTTTCTTGTAATATTGAGTACTTTTTCTGTTTTATTTCTTCATTTTCATCAAGCTAAGTAAAATAATAATTAGTATACTTTTCTTTTGCAAACTACGTCACCGATGATGACATAAATAGTTCATATGCAGATAAATTAGTAAATTTTTTATTTAACCAGTTATAAAAACGTATGAAATTAAATAGTTCTAAAAAGAAGAAAATTCGCTTTCGTTCTTTTATATGCTTTAGGTGTTCCTCTATTTTCCAACACGATCAGCAGATAAAGCTCCAAAATAATTATAAGTATTGATTCCACATGCAGTTGATTCCATCATTGCGAATTCACGTGAACTTTCAAGAGAACAGAAAGGCCATAATACAATGACGAGTTTTCGTTAGTGGAAGAACAGTGGATCACAAAGCCCAAAAGTAGAAGAAGAATAAACGATAACCGAAAAAAAGGGAAAGAGCAATTGTGGATGGTTGTTACGTATCGTTTCATAATGTATCGTATCGTATTGGATTGTATTGTACTGTATCGTTTGATGAATATAGTGTTTGGATGGATTGTGTCATTTTGGCGTCGTTTCATGGTATCACGCACCTGTGATATGATGAATAAACTTGCAATATTATAAAGAAAAATTATGATACGGTATATAAAAAGGTAGGGTAAATGATAAAATAAAATTATTTAATAATAATGAAGGGTGAGATTGAGAGAAAAACACAAGGAAACGACGCGACCACACCAAATCGGTCGTTACATAAAGTGGCACATTTCATCGTTACGTAACGAAGGATTTAACGATACGATACAGTAAAATTTATGTAACAATCAAAACAAACATTGTATTTAAAATAACAATACGATACGATACGATAGGCAACAACCATCCAAACAATAGTGTGATAAGGGTCGGGAACATGTATAATACGAATATTAAATAATAACATTTAATTAATATATCTTTATTTGTAAATATTATAACAATTAATATAAGATAATTTAATTATTTATCTCGCCTAACTAGTAGACTAGGCTTTTCAAACACTCCCTTTTGTTAAATGCAACACGTCCTTTTATTAATTGTGATTAATGAGCTATTCGTATCATTCACAAATGGCTCTAGTTTTGATTTATGTTTGATATTGCCACCTATATCTCTCAACAAAACTTTAAAGAATCAACTAGTGAAATTATATTGTTCGCGCTTTGCGATTATAAAAAGGATCATTTAGTTTTTTTTTAAGTGACTTTAGTCGAGATAGAATATGTTAGGTTTTTTATGTACACACATATAAAATCTAGTTATTTTATGAGATCATAATATAATTAGTTTTGTTAGAATTAGAGCATATATGATTGCATTTTTATTATTGTGTTTTTCGAAGAGAAACATATATAATGGGTGTTTACTTGGTTTTAATACACTAATATTCTAATTTTAATTATATTCTAGATACACAAATGTAGGAGTATTTGATTTCTTTTAATTTCATTAGATAGTGAAACTTCAGTTTCCCTAAAATTCTCTTTTCAAATTAAAAGAAACACTGAAAAAAAATGTAAAGAAGCTAAAGAAACAAAAAAATTATAAATAATCTCATATTCCATAAAAGCCATGGACATTACTCCTCTATCCTCTATTATTTTTCCCTCTTTTTTTACTGTTAATTCCTATGTTATTTTCTCCTCTAAACTCTATTTCCCCCCTCTTTCCTACTGTTACTTAACCCAATTTTTTAGTATTGATCGTGAAATTAGACACAAATTCTTCAAGTTCTGAAAATAAAATTCACATATTTAGAAGCTACATAAAAAATATTACAAGTTATAATAATTTATAATTCAAAATACTTATAAAATATCTAAGAAAAATATGCTGTCACGACCCAAATTTTCCGTCGTAGGATATCGTGATGGCACCTAGTCTTTAAGGACTAGGTAAGCCTAGCATTAACTGAATTAATAACAATATTTCACTAACATCTGACAATTTCGAAATAGAATTCTCCATACAAATTTATAATCCCAAAACCGGTAGTACAAGTCATAAGCTCTACTGAGTTTGCTAGAAAACCAATAAATACAAGTGTTTCGAAAAAAAGATAAATAGTGTAAATACAATATCAGAAGGTGACTCCGAGCCTGCGAACACAGCAGCAGGTTTACCTTGAGTCTCCACAGCAAGATCCGTACAACTAGCTAGCGATCGACTGACTCTGAAATATCTGGATCTGCACAAAAGAGTGCAGAAGCGTAGTATGAGTACACCACAGCAGTACCCAGTAAGTATCAAAACTAACCTCAGTGGAGTAGTGACGAGGGAAAGTCAAGACACTATTGGACTAGATAACCTGGACAAATTTAAGTATAGAACTAACAAAGCACGATATCTCTACGAAACTACGAATAATGACAATAATAATACAGTGCTTGCAAAAAGAAACAAATGCAACCATTAGTAGCGAAACACAACAAATAATAACACAGTAGAGTAAGCTAAACACGGTCTAAATCCGATGAAATCAAATGAAGGAAGGGAAAGTAACATCTCGACAAGAATAACCTCTTTCACACCAGGTTCATCCAATAATCACCACGAGGTACCAAACCTCAGAATATTCACAAGTCACGGGTCGCACTTTGTGAACCCTAAACACTTGGAATCTTGTGCCATCATTTCAACTAGTAACTGCACGGACAATGCACGTGCCAATAGAACCATTCTCACATAGAAGGCAAGTAGGCGGGGGTGTGTACAAATACTCAATAATATCAGGATCCATCTTCTTAAACCGATAGGAGTGATTATCTGCGTGTATGCTTGTGCAAGTGTTCTAGTACAGTTCAAGCCAACTAGTAAGTGTAGAGAAAGTGAACAACACGTAAGAATGTTCCCCACAATTTTCACAAGATAAAACTCATACATGTAGGTACTCCACTACACAAATATCAACAACAAGAATGCCCACAGGCCATCACAAGTCATCACAGATCAATCCCTGACATAGCCCACCTTATCCCGCCACGAGCGTAATAATAAAGTAAATGACCGCCTTGTCTCGCCACACATGCATAATAATATTACCACCTTGTCTCGCCACATGCGCAACCCACATATATAGTCCGCCTTGTCACGCCACATGTGCAAATAACAATAGTAACAATAGCATGGCAGAAACCCCGTGCAGCACAATAACGATCGCACGGTAGAAACCCTGTGCAACACAACAACAACCGCACAATAGAAACCTCGTGCAACACAATAACAACCGCACGGCAGAAATCTCGTTCAACGCAATAACAACCGCACGACTGAAACCTCGTGCATCGCAACACTGAGTACAACAACAACAATGGCAATAATACAAGAATACGACAAGTAAATCAACCCAAGAGCTTTAGAATACAAAGAAACGGTAGAACAAGCTAACAAGGAATAAACACAATAGAGGTTACTAGTCAGAATAAGAATAGCTCAACAAGGGAGAATAATATGTAACAATGACTCCACAAGAGTAGGTAACATGAGTCAATAATTCCAATAAGGATGAGACAACTATGATAAAGGATAACTGACTTCATTTAGGATTGAGCAATCACGAAAGATATAAAACAACTGAAATTAAGGATAAACAACGGAAAAGGTAACCATGACTTCAATTAAGGATAGACAATTACAGAAGAGATAATAATAATTTTAATTACGGGTAAACAGCTAGAAATGGATAGTATGGCAATCGAAGAGGCAACAACTCCAGTTAAGACAAACAAGAGTCAAATAGGCAATAAGAGTGGAACATGAAACAACTAATTCCAATTAAAACACGTAGAGGTGAAACTAGTAAATGTGAAAACTTAATCATAACAAAACAACTTCATATTTAGTGAATATAAGGACCTAAGATCCCTAAAAGGTCAACTTTTCCACAAATAAGCCGAGCACGTACTTGTCACCTCGCGTACACGGACATTACATGATACAATTAGCATCGGACGACTCAAATCTAGCCAATATAACTTCAAAGTACAAATAAAACTCATAAGAAACTATTCCAGATCATAAAGCCTCAATCTTTATCAAAAACTAAAAATCAACCCAAGAAGTCGACCCCCGGGCCTGCACCTCGGAACCCGACAAATTTCATAAAACCCGAACACCCATTCCTATAGGAGTTCAACCATACCAAAATTATCAAATTCCGATATCAATTCGTCCCCCAAATCATCATTTTACACTTTGAAAGTTTTCTTCAAAATCCTCATTTTTCTTCAACTCAAACACTAATTAAATAATAAAAATAAAAATAGAATCATGGAATATAATAAATTCTAGGTGAAGAACACTTACCCCAATGATTTTCTTGAAAAATCCATGAAGAATCGCTCAAAACCGAGCTCTACCACTCCAAAAATGTAAAAAATGGCTAACCCTCGGAATGTAGTGCTTTTATATTCTGCCCAGTGATTAATGCATCGCGATCGCGGCACATTCCTCGCGATAGCGAAGAAGAAAAGAAGGCCGCCCAAAACGTGCTTCGCGAACGCGAAAACAAAAAAGCGGATGCGGATAACAGTGATCTAATCTTACGCGATTGCGTACCATAGACGCAAACTTGAAGAACAAATCCTTGATTCCCCTTCCAGCTCCAATTCTATGCGAACGCGGGACAAACATCGCGAACGCGTAGCTACACCAACTGGACCTTATGCGATCGCAGTACACTGAGTTCCCAGAATCACTACGCAATCGCAACTCCATCTTCGAGACCGCGAAGAGCAACAGTCACACCAGAAACCATCTACACTAAAACATGAAGAAGTGGTCCGTGACTCATCCGAAACACACCCAAGGCCCCCCGGGACCCCGTCCAAATACACCAACAAGTTCCATAACCTAACACGGACTCGCTTGAGGACCCAAATCACATCAAACAACGTCGAAACTACGAATCGCACCATGAATCGAGCTTATGAACGTTCAAATCTTTCAATTTCCAAAACTCGCGCCGAAACCTATCAAATCAACCCAGAATGACGTCAAATTTTGCAAGCAAGTCCCAAATGACATAACGGAGCCGCTACAACTCTCGAAATCGCATTCCGACCCCGATATCACCAAAGTCAACTCTTGGTCAAACCTCTCAATCTTCCAAACTTCAACTTTTCCAACTTTCACCGAAATGCTTCAAATTACCCTACAAACCTCAAAATCCAAATTCGGACACACGCCTAAGTCACCATACGAAGCTATTTTAACCATCAAAACCCTATTCTGGAGTCGTTTACACAAAAGTCAAATTTCGGTTTACTCTTATCGCTTAAGCTTCTAAAACAAGAATTCTTCTTCCAAATTGACTCGGAATCATCCGATAACTGAACTCGGCCACGCACGCAAGTCATAACACAATATACGGAGCCGCTCGAAACCCTATACCACCGATCGATACTTTAATTATCAAAACGACCGGCTGGATCGATACATATGTGCAAAGATCAACCTTGTACACTTCCCAAATAGTAGTATTCTCACATAAACTGAAACATGGCGTAGAATTTTAGACAATTACATAGGAAACAACAAATATATCAGTATCACAACTTAAAAAACTAATGCAAATATTATTGCTACTACGAAACTTATTTAGATTCTATGTGAAAAAATTGATCAGGTACACTTGAGATATAAAGAAGAAAAAGTTCTAGGGGCCGCAGTGCAAATACACATTAACTACGACTCTATTAAAATTGTCTGAGTTTGCTCGATTGCCGATGAACGAAGAATCTATAAAACAAAAAATAATAAGGAAGACAAAAAAAACATCTCTCACATGTAATAAAAGAAGACAAACTCATATTGAGAAATGTCGAATTTATCATCCAAATAAGAGATAATGCATCTACGTAGACCTATTTTTTTTAAAGATTAAGACGTCTGAATTTGAATATATATCTAAATATCAAGATGTGTATTAAGATTAAGATATCTGAATCTGAATACACTTTTGAATATTAAGATGTGTATTAAGATTTGACTACTAAATGATTAAGATTGTTTATTTTTCTAACATTTGAATGTATAAAATTTATCTTTATTTAAAAATTAATAAGCATAAAGTTCAAATAAAATACTAATCAATCAAATACTATATATATATATATGGTAGTTGGTTGTGGTGACGGCTAACAGAGGTGCTTATGAACGCCGATTAGAGGCGGTGATTGGTGATGATTTTAGTTGATGATGGTGGTTATGGATAGTAGTTAGTGGTGATTGGTAACAATGACGATTATGGATGAGGATGGTGGTAGTGGGTGGTGATAGTTAATAATGACGATTGGTGGTGGTGGTTGTAGTTGTGATTGAGGAAGGTGATGGTGGGGAGTGGTAGTTTATAATGGTGGGCGGTGCCGGCAATGGTTGGTGATATGATGGGTGACTGTGGTAGTTAAGGTGGGTGAGTGTGTGATTGTGATTGAGGATGATGGTGGTGGGGTGGTAGATGGCAGTAGTGGTAGCGAATATGGTTGATGATAGTGGTGCCAGTGGTGGTTGCGTATGATGGTGGTGGCGGCAATAAGTAATGAATCTGGATGATAGCCTCTTAATAAAATTAAGTCTTTATTAAAGATGTTAATCATACAGACCTATTCAGAACCATTAAGTGGCTATGAATTAAAAAAATAAATACACTTAATGATTAAGATCTGAATTATTTTAGATTCAGACTTTAAAAACAAATGTACTTAATGTATGAGATCTGAATAGTTAAGATTCAGACCTCCATTAAGTGCAAACAAATGATGCCTTAATTAGCCAAGCCAAGCCCATATCTTCAGCCTGCAGAGGCTTGTGGTAGCATTTTACATTGTGTGCAACAGTTTTATGAAAAATATGAAGAACCTAAGGAGTATCCAATACAATGAAAACTATAAATAGTATATATATATATAGTGAAACAAATAGCATCCACTGGCGACGTAGAAGAGAAGACACGGTGAACTTGAAGACTGATGATGGCCTTTCAGTTCTCCATTAATACACAATAACTAATAGTAATTGATACAGTAATTTATATGCAATGAACTTATACGTGAGTTACTTTGTGTAAAATACAATAAATAAGGAAAGGGGAACGAACCAAAATATTTACTATTACAATAAGATAAATAAAAAAGTAGAGAAAAAAGCCAAAAAAAGAGAAAAAAGATAAATAAAATTCTTGGCCAAAGAGTGCCACATCATCCTACATAATTGTAATGCTTATGTGTTTCTCCAATCTGTAAAAAATTATGTTTCTGCGGATTAGAACCTAGAGTAGTAAAAAGCTTTTACATTTCTTTTATTGCCATATTCTTTTGCAGCACAACAGAAGAAATTCTTCGGGTAACCCAAGAGATGTACGATGAGCCTCTAAACATTGTGTTGACTCCATTCATCTTCGGTTTCATAAAAAAGTTAGTCCATAAAGTAGTTGAATAGTATTTCTTTCAGCAAATAGACATTTTAAGGCTAAATAATAAACATATATATTGGCTACATAAACCGATTCATCAAACTTTATTTTCTATATAGTTCAGACCCACTTGATCCCATAATAAAGATAGAAGGAACACAAATAAAATAAAATAATTACAAGAGGGAATCAACAATTTCACTACACCCAAGAAAAAGGGCATATATACATATTCAGGAATATTCTTGCAAGTCCAATAAACTAATTTCGTCATATAAGTAAACAAATGAACAAAACCTGAAATGGAAAAAGAAAAAGGAAAGACAATTAAGCAAAATCCAAAGGCAGAACACAAGTAAAAAAGAAATACACTATATACGTAAGATAGCAATGATGAAAAAATTCTCTAAACATTTTTCCAAAATTATGGCACCCCAAAATACTATCGCCTCTTGCAAAAATGCAAGGTAAGATTGTGTACAATCAGGGGCGGATTTAGGGTTTAGGAAGGGGGTTCCCTTCGTCGAAAAATTACACTGTACATATAAGGCAAAATCTGTTTTTTACTTCTATATATTATCTACAATTTTTTTTTTGAACCCCCTTCATGGAGATCCTGCCTCCGCCACTGTGTATAATAGACCCTTGTGGTCCGGCCCTTCTTAGGACCCCGCGTATAGTGAGAGCTTAGTGTACCGGACTGCCCTACCCAAATATACTACAACATGCAGAAAAACAAAAATCTGAAATATGTCATAAATAATGTAATGTTAGAAATTTTGAAAAAACCTGTAAGGTTAGTCGGGAAATGAGGATAAAGGAATACAAACTTCCATGGCAATGATAATGAAAAAGCCTATTCCAAATTTAAGACAGATTATACCATGCAAGTCAGCTTTTGTACCTTTGCACAAAGAGATTGTTGTGCAACATATATAATGATTCAATAAGGAGTAAGAAATGTTGGCAAATAAAGATGTCAATCTCAAGTTAAGTGGAATACTTGTGCATACATTATATGTTGTGACAACATGTACAAATTTCTTGTCACAACGTATAGAAATTATTTATGTTTCTTACGGAAAAAAATTAGATGTAGGATTATTATAATTATATAGAGACGGGTGAAGCCATGGAAATTATTTAATTGGGGCAAACTAATAGGTGAGAGGTTCTTTGTAACTGATGTGTGATATTAATTAAGATATAATGATCAGATCTGATAAATAAAATTAAAAAAAGGACCAATTTTTGTCACCACCGAAGTCGCGACGACGCCTAACACTGCTTGCCAGGCAAGTCAACAGTCACATAATAACTACGAATTTGGATAAACATGGTTTAATAAACTTAACAGCGGAAATGTCATAATTATCTAATGAAAACAATAACAATACTGCTACAACCATCCTAGCGATCTGGTGTCAACAAGTATCATGATTATCTAATAAAAACAATAACAATACTGCTACAACCATCCTAGCGATCTGGTGTCAACGAGTACATGAGCACTACCGAATATCAAAATATAACCAAATTCTCAATACAACTGTCTGGACAATAGAACAGTAATAAGGGAAATAAAGGGAAAGAGAGTCAAGGTTGCAGACGACGTAGCAGCTACCTCGAAGTGTCCCAAAATACTAGCACCACACGGCTCTAGCAATCACCACGTCCAGATGTACCTGAATCTGCATAAGTGTAGTATGAGTACAACCAACCCCATATACTCAATAAGTAACAAAATTAACCTTGTTCTGAAAGCAGTGGCGAGCTCAAAGAAGACAGTTAGAAACCAATATTAATGACGACACGAATATAATGATGATAGTAACAATAAGTAACTCAAAGAAGTTATCATAATCAACCCGTTCACATTACATGAATTTAGACATGCTTTCAAGTATAACATTCAAAGGCCAACACTGATAAGAATATTTCATTTATCAACTAGCATGAGAAATAATACATCTCTATTCCTACATGCCCAATATGCATGTTAGATGAATGATTTCACAGTGGTATCCCAAGTGCTCTCACTTTCAGCATACTCACTGTCTATATCAAATGCCCACTTTATCACACACACAGTCGCTCAGTATTGTACGGGTGCCTGACATCAATGCCCCTTACCAAAGCACATGTATATATATCACTGTTCCTGCGCTCACTGCGGGCATGACAGACTCTGGAGGGGCGGATCCTACCCAAGCGCTAATCAAAAGCCAATATGGCATGCTGCATCGTGCAACCAGATCCAAATAATAAAGCCAATATGTCATGCTGCGACGTACAGTCCGATCCAAATAACACTCTCAACATGGCTCTATGGCCCACCTCAGTCATCAACCTCTCAAGTCTCAAGGGCTCACAATCTCATATCACTCAGCCCCACAACCACATATGAAAAAATAACAACATGCGATGTAATGAATGATGAACAGAGACTGAGATATGATATGCAAATGAAAAATCACGACTCAGTGTACTATTACAGTTAAGTCAGATAGCACAAAACAACAAAGATTGTTTCATTAGGTCTCAACCATATTAGCACATAACCTAAACATGATTTCTAACATGAATCGCTGCTCAAATAATCAAACAAGTAGGGAGAACAAGGATATAACATGATATAATAGAAAAACAAGTCTGGTAATAGTGTAAAAGTCAACTCGGATCATGATTACCCCGGCGCACGCCCAAGTTTAGAAATGTTACTTATCTAAAAAACGCAACTCAATACTCCAAAAAGCCCTTGCCTCCAAATCGACCTCCTAGCGATTCAAATCTAGTCAAGCAACTTAATACGATCAATAATAGCCATAGAAAATAATCCTAAATGATAAAGCTAAAGTCTTGAATCAAATATGCAAAGTCAACCTTGAGCTCGCATTCCAGAATCCGACAAAAATCTTAAATTTCGATCACCCATTCAATTATCAGTCCAACCATACTAATTTCATCCAATTCCATCCACAAAACGATCTTCAAATTCTCAAATCTCACTCTCCAATAACATAGTCTAAAATCCCCAAATTTTACTTCAAATTCACATAAACTAGGTGTAATAATTAATAGGTAATCAATATCTAACATAAAAAATGATTAAACTTTAATTACCTCTTCAATTGAATCAAAAAGTCTCCAAAATATTTCCCTTAGCCGAGCTCTCCTAATCCAAAATGAGAAAAATGACTAAAACCCTCATTTTAAAAGTCTAACCAGCAATTCTTGCACCCGCTGCTCACTTAACCGCATCCGCGGTTCCGCAAAGGTTTGGTCCAAACATTGCATCTGAGATACCTCATCAGTTTCCAGCTTTTCGCTTTTGCGGACACACACTGCGAGTCTGCTTTTGTGGAAGTCCTATTGCACCTGCGAACTCTCAATCTCCCATCCAAGTCCGCATCTGCGGACCACTTAGCGCACTTGTGCATCCGCATCTGCAGCTCGACTTGCACATCTCCGCACACAGCCTTGCCCAACCTTATTCCGCTTCCACAAACAAGAGGCCGCTTCTACGGCTTGGCACCTGTGGCCAATCCATCGTAGGTGCGAATGCACCAGGTATCAGAAGCCTCAGGAAATCCCCTAAGTCCAAAGATGACCAGAACTCAATCTGAATCATACCCAGGGCTCCCAGGATCCCATCCAAACATACCATAAAGTCCTAAAACACAATGCGAACTTACTTGACGTCTCAAATCACATTAAACAACACCAAAACTACGAATCATATCCCAATTCAAACATAATGAAACTAAACTTGCAACTTCTAAAACTCATGCCGAACCGTATCAAATCAACTCTGAATGACCTCAAATTTTGTATGCAAGTCCCAAATGACACAACAGACCTATCCCAACCGCCAAAACCAAAATTCGGTCCCGATATCGACAAATTCATCTCATGCTCAAAATTCTTAACCTTCCAAACCTTCAACTTTTCAACTTTCGCCAAAAAGTACCAAATCAACCTACGGACCTCCAAATCAACATTCAGACATACACCTAAGTCCAAAATCAGCATACGAAGCTATTAGAATCATCAAAATGCCATTCCAGAGTCGTCTACACCAAAGTCAAACTCTAGTCAACTCTTTCAATTCAAGCTTTCAACCTTGTGACTAAGTGTCAATTCATTCTTCAACCACCCCAGCAGGTCACATAACCAAAAATGAACATAAAAGAGGCCATAAATAGGGAACGAGGCTACAATACACAAAACGACCGGCTGGGTCGTTATATTCTTCTACTCTTAAATAAATGTTCGTCCTCGAACGGGTCTAGAATCATACCCGGAGTCTAAAATAGGTGTGGATCTCCTGATCGGCCTCCTATGTAGACTCCTCGACCGACTGACTTCTCTATTGCACCTTTTCTGACGGTATCTTCTCTGAACAACTTCCGAACCTGCCGGTCCAAAATGGCCACCGACTCCACATCATAATTCAAATCCCCGTCCAGCTGCACCATGCTGAAGTCTAAAACATGTGATGGATCACCACATAATACTTTCGGAGCCTAAAAATATGAACACTGGATGAATCCCTGATAGATTAGGTGGCAATACAAGTCTGTAGGCCACCTCTCCACCTCTCTCAAGCACCTCGAAAGGACCAATACCGCTCCTGGATCAACTTCACCTTCCCCAAGGCATCGTGCACAATAACCTAGTATCCCAGGCTCGAACCACCCAACCGGAGATCGATATCTCCTCCCATACAAGGCCTCATAAGGAGCCATCTAGATACTCAACTAAAAGCTATTTTTATAGGTGAACTCTGCTAACGGAAGAAATCGAACTCATGAACCTCCGAAATCCATAACACAGGCATATAACATGTCCTCCAAGATCTAAATAGGGTGCTTGGACTGTCCGTCCGTCTGAGGATGGAATGCTGTACCCAACTCAACCCGCGTGCCCAACTCTCGTTACACCGCTCTCCAAAACTATAATATGAACTGCGTGCCTCGGTCAGAAATGATGGAAGTCCGCATGCCATACAAGCAGATAATCTCCCGGATGTAAATATGTGCCAACCGCTCCGAAGAATAGGGAGTCATCACCGGAATGAAGTGTGCGGACTTCGTCAACCATTCCACATTAACCCAGATTTCGTCATATTTATTCAAGGCCGTGGTAAGCCTACCACAAAATCCATAGTGATGCGCTCCCACTTCTACTCCGGTATCTCCATTCTCTGAGTCAACCCTCCCAGTTTCTAATGCTTATACTTCACCTGTTGACAATTCAAACACCGAGAGACATAAGCAACATTATCTTTCTTCATTCTCCGCCACCAATAGTGCTGTTTCAAGTCGCGGTACATCTTCATGACACATGGATGAATGTAATAACGTGAGATGTGAGCCTCCTCAAGGATCAAATATCTCAACCCATCAACATTTGGAACAAAAATCCAACTTTGAAGCCGCATAACACCATCATCACCAATCACAACCTCCTTAGCACCACCTCGATGCACCGTGCCTTTCAACACCAACAAGTGAGGATCATCAAACTGGTGAGCCTTGATACGCTCAAACAACGATGAATGAGCCACACAAGCAAAACCTAGCTAGGCTTCGAAACACCTAATCTCACAAACTGATTGGCCAAAGCCTGAACATCCATGGCTACTGGCCTCTCTGCTATCAGTAAGTATGCCAAACTGCCCATACTCTCAGCCTTCCTACAAAATGCATCGGCTACCACATTGGTATTCCCGGATGATATAATATGGTGATATCATAGTCTTTCAGTAACTCTAACCATCTCCGCTGTTGCAAACGAAGGTCCTTCTGCTTGAATAGGTGCTTGAGACTCCAATGGTCGGTATAGACCTCACATGGAACGCCGTACAAATAGTGCCTCTAGATATTCAGTGCATGAATAATGGCTGCCAACTCTAAGTCATGTACATGGTAATTCTTCTCATAAACCTTCAACTGCCGGGATGCGTAGGCAACCGCCCTACCATCCTGCATCAACATCGTGCCAAGCCCAATACGCGATGTATTGCAATATACGATATAAGATCTCAAACTCGTAGGCAACATCAACACTGTGGCTGTAGTCAATGCAGTCTTGAGCTTCAAAAATATCACCTCACACTTGTCGGACCATTTGAAAGGAGCACCTTTCTGGGTCAATCTATTCAAAGGTGCAGCAATGGACGAGAAACCCTCCACAAAATGACGATATAACCTGCCAAACCTAAGAAGCGTCGAATCTTTGTAGCTGAAGACGCTATAGGCCAACTCTAGATTGCCTCAATCTTATTTTAATCCACCTTGATCCCCTCACTAGACACCATGTGCCTCAAGAATGCCGTCAAATCAAGACAAAAGTCACACTTGGAGAATTTAGCATATAGCTTCTTCTCCCTCAAAGTTTAGAGTACGATCCTCAGATGTTGCTCTTGATCCTCCTAGCCGCGTGAGTACACCAATATATCATCAATGAATACTATAAAAAAAGAATCTAGATATGGCTGAAACACACTGTTCATCAAATGTATAAAGGTTGCTGGGGCATTAGTTAGTCCAAAAGACATCACAAAAAAACCCATAGTGACCATAGCGGGTCCTGAAATTCGTCTTCAGAATATCTGAATCCCAGATCTTCAACTGATGGTACCCTGACCTCAAATCAATCTTCAAGAACACTCTAGCACCTTGAAGCTGATCAAATAAATCATCAATGCGCGGTAGCGGGTACTTATTCTGAATTGTAAATTTGTTTAGCTGCCTGTAGTCAATAAACATCCTCATAGTACCATCTTTTTTCTTCACAAATATTACCGTTGCAGCCCAAAGCGACACACTAGGCCTGATGAAACACTTATCAAGCAACTCCTGAAGCTGTTCCTTTAACTCCTTCGATTTTGCTAGTGCCATGCCATATTGTGGAATAGAAATGGGTTGAGTGCCCAACATCAGATCAATACCAAAATCAATGTCCCTATCGGGTGGAATGCCCGACAGGTCTGCATGAAACACATTTGGGAAGTCTCTTACTAATGGAACTGACTCAATGGCAGGATTATCTGCACTAATATCTCTTACGAAGGCCAAATATGCCAAACATCCCTTCTCAACCATCCCCCGAGCCTTCAAATGTAAAATAACTCAACTAGGAACATAATCCAGGGAGCCTCTACACTCTAACCTTGGCACCCCCGGCATCACCAATGTCATGGTCTTAATGTGATAATCTAGAATAGCATGACATGGTGACAACTAATCCATGCCCAATATCACATCAATATCAACCTTACTGAGTAGTAAAAGATCAACTCTTATCTCATAACCCAAAATAGTCACCACACATGACCGGTACACGATCCACAATAATAGAATCACCCACCGGCATAGATACATGAACAAACGTAACTAAAGAATCACGGGGTATATCCAAATAATGAGCAAATAATGATGACACATATGACTAAGTAGAACCAGGGTCAAATAATACTGAAGCATCCTCGTGGCACACTGAAACAATACTTGTGATCACAATATTAGAAGCAACTGCCTCTGGTCTAGCGGGAAAAACATAACATCAAGCCTGACCACCACCTGATCGACATCCCCCTCTAAGGCGACCTCGAACTTCCCGAGTCCCACTCCCGGCTGGCTGAGCGGGTCGTGTCACAACTGTTGCGGGAGTCAAAGCTTTGATTCTCTGCTGCATGGGACCTCCAATAGAGAGGCCAAGAGGCCTCGAGATTTTGAAGGATTTAGTGGCTCTCGCGCTACAGTATCAGCTCGTTATGGTAGAGGTTATGTGAGTTGACCAGTTTATTCGAAACTTCTGGCTGTTCACAGTGCTCCAGCTATTCCGAGGTTTCAGATCGCCTATTATACTTATTTTGTAGTACACCTCTCGCACGGGGTGCCTTCAGCGGTCTAGCCGACCGGATCAGACTCAATTCTAGCAGACATGCCTGTAGAGATGTTATTTTGAGTTCGGTGATACTAGGGCATATGGTAAAGGACTTCCCGGATTTAGGAGGGCACACCTCCATAGGGTCCACTTATTCCATAGGGTCCACAGGGTTCACATGTTATGGTTGCGGCTCCAGTTGCAACTCCATCTGCACCGCCAGCTAGGGGTGGAGGTAAGGCGGGTTGAGGTTATCCTAGAGGGAGAGTCCAGGCCTTTTTCTATACTTTTGCGAGTAGGAACCGAGGGTATTGCATCAGATGCTATCATCACAAGTATTGTTCCGGTCTTTCATAGGGATGCATCTATTTTATTGGATCGGGGTTCCACGTATTCGTATGTGTCATCTTACTTTGCTTCATATTTGGATATATCACGTGATTCTTTGAGTACTTTTACATATGTGTCTATGCCTGTGGGAGATTCTATTATGGTAGACCGTATTTATCGGCATTTTTGGTCACCATCAGGGGTTATAAGACCAGGTTTGACCTTCTACTGCTCATTATGGTAGACATTGATGTGATATTGGGTATGGATTGGTTGTCGCCCTATCATGCTATTCTGGATTGTCACGCCAAGACTATGACATTGGCTATGCCGGGTTTGCCGTGGTTGGAGTGGAGAGGCATATTGGATTATGTTCCTAGTAGGGTGGTGTCTTTCCTTAAGGCACAACGGATGGTTGGGAAGGGGTGCTTAGCATATCTATCCTTTGTGAGGGATGTCAGTGCTGATACTCCTACCATTGAGTTAGTTTCGGTAGTGAGAGATTTCCCAGACCTACCAGGTATGCCGCCTGATAGGGATATAGACTTTGGCATCGACTTGGTGCCAGGAACTCAACCCATTTCTATTCCAACATATCGTATGGCACTAATGGGCTTGAAGGAATTAAAGGAACAACTTCAGGGTTTGATAGATAAGGATTATATCCGTCCGAGTGCCTTCCCTTGGGGTGCTCCTGTTCTATTTGTGAAGAATAAATATGGCTTTGTGAGGATGTGTATTGATTACATACAGCTGAACATGGTTACAGTCAAGAACAAGTACCCACTACTACGTATCGATGATTTGTTCGGCTAGCTTTAGGGGATCGGGTTACTCTCGAAGATTGATTTGATATCGGGGTACCATCAGTTAAAGATCCAAAATTCAGATAGTCAGAAGACGGCGTTCAAGACTCGTTATGGCCACTATGACTTTTTGGTGATGTCATTCGGGCTGACCAATGCCCCAACAGTCTTTATGCAGTTAATGAACACTGTGTTTCAGCCATATCTTGATTCTTTCGTCATTGTGTTCATTGATGATATATTTGTGTACTCTTGCAGCCAGGAGGATCATGTGCAGCACTTGAGGATCATGCACCAGACCTTGAGGGAGAACAAGCTATATGCTAAATTCTCCAAGTGTGAGTTTTGGCTTGATTCAGTGGCATTTTGGACCATGTGGTGTCTAGTGAGGGGATTAATATGGATCTAAAGAAGGTTGAGGCAATTCAGAGTTGGCCCAGATCGTCTTCTGCTATCGATTTTTTGGTTGGTTATTAGTCCGACGAGTATGAGGAGAGTTTTCAGAAGCTCAAAATTGCCTTGACCACAACTCCAGTTCTGGTTTTGCCTTTAGCATCGAGTTCTTACACTATTTGTTATGATGCTTCGCGTATTGGTGTTGGGTGTATATTGATGCAGGAGGGTAGAATGATTGCTTATTCTTCGGGTCAGTTAAAGCCCCATGAGAAAAAAATACTCAGTACATGATTTAGAGTCGGCAACCATTATTTATGCATTGAAGATTTGGAGGCACTATCTCTGCGGCATGTCTTGTGAGGTATTCATAGATCACAAGAGTCTACAACACTTGTTTAAGCAAAAGGATCTGAACTTGAGGCAACAAAGTAGGTTAGAGCTATTCAACATTGGATGTTCAGGTTTTGGCCAACACGTTCGTGAGAATGGATGTTTCGGAGCCTTGCTTGGTCCTTGCTTGCATGGTTTCTCGATCTTCTTTATTTGAGCGCATCAAGGCATATTAATATGCTGATCCCCACTTGCTTATCCTTAGGGACACGGTGCAACACTGTGATTCTAAGGAGGTTACTATTGGTGATGATGGGGTGTTAAGGATGTAGGGCCGAATATGTATTCCGAATGTGGACGGGTTGCGTGAGTTAATCCTTGAGGAGGCCCATAGCTCGTGGTATTCTATTCATCCGGGTGCCGCGAAGATGTACCAGGATTTGAGGCAGCACTATTGGTGGAGAAGAATGAAGAAAGATATTATGAGGGTATGTGGCTCGATGTTCGAACTTCCAGCAAGTGAAGTACGAGCATCAGAGACCAGGTGGTTTGCTTCACAGGCTCGATATTCTAGAGTGAAAGTTGGAGCATATCACCAGTTGGACTTCCATAGACCTTGAAGAAATTTGGTGCAGTGTGGGTTATTGTGGATAGATTGACCAAGTCTGCACACATCATTCCGGTCGTGACTACCTACTCTTCTAAGTAGCTTGCTCGAATATATATATATATATATATATATATATATATATATATATATATATATATATATATATATATATATATATATATATATATATATTCGTGAGGTTATTCATTTTTATGGGGTGCCATGTCTATTATCTTCGATTGAGGCACACAGTTCACATCGCATTTCTAGATAGCTGTACAGCGTGAGTTAGACACACAGGTCGAGCTGAGTATATCATTTCATCCCAGACAGATGGGAAATCCGAGCGCACTATTTAGATCTTGGAGGACATGCTACGTGCATGTGTTATTGATTTTGGGGGTTCACGGGATCAGTTCCTACCGCTCGTAGAGTTTGCCTACAACAACAACTACCAATCAAGTATCTAGATGGTCTCTTATGAGGCCTTATACGGGAGGTAGTGTCGTTCTCTAGTTGGTTGGTTTGGTTCGGGGGAGGCTAAGTTGTTGGGCACTAATTTGGTTCGGGATGCCTCAGAGAAGGTGAATTTGATTTAGGATCGGCTTCGTACTGTGCAGTCCAGGCAGAATAGTTATGCTAATCGAAGGGCTCGTGATGTTGCATTCATGGTGGGAGTGAGGGTTCTGCTTAGAGTTTCATCCATGAAGGATGTGATGAGGTTCGGGAAGAAGGGCAAGTTGAGCCTTAGGTATATTGATCCTTTTGAAATCCCTGTGAGAGTTGATGAGGTGGATTACAGACTTGCATTGCCACCCCGCTTATCAGGAGTTCACCTGGTGTTCCGTGTTTCCATGATCTCGAAGTATTATGGTGATCCGTCACATGTATTAGATTTTAGCTCAGTCCAATTGGACAAGGATTTGACTTACATTGAGGAGCCGGTGGCTATCTTGGATAGGCAGGTCCAAAAGTTGAGGTCAAAGAACATTACTTCAGTAAAGGTACAAATGAGGGGTCAACCGGCTGAGGAGGTGACCTGGGAGACCGAGCATGGCATGCAGAGTCATTGTCCTCACCTTTTTGTCACTTCATGTATGTCTCTAAGCACGCCCGAGGACGAACATTTGTTTTAAGAGGGGGAGAATATAGCAACCTGACCAATTGTTTTGTGTATTTGAGCCCCGTCTCCCCTTTTGAAGCTTCCCGTATGTGTATTTTTACTTTTATGACTTGCATGGGTGGCTAGTTTCATTTCGTTGAAGTTTTGGAATGATTTGGATCCTTTGGTTCTGCGTCTAGAAGCTTAAGTTGGAAGTATTTACCGAGGTTTGACTTTTGTGAAAACGACCCCAAAATGGTGTTTTGATGGCTTCAATAGGTTCGTATTGTGATTTGGACTTGGGCGTATGCCCAGAATTGAATTCGGAGGTCCCTAGGTTAATATGACTTGTTTTTCCGAAAATTGACAATTTGAGGTTCAGAAATTCCTTAAGTTTGACCGTAGGTTGACTTTATGGATATCGGGTTTGGATTTTAATTTTGGAACTTGGAATTGATCCGTTTTGTCATTTCGAACTTGTCTGCAATATTTGGTGTTATTCCGAGCTGGTTTGATAGTAATCAGACGTTTGGCTGTGATTCTAGAGATTCTTGAGTTTCCTTTTGAATTTCACGTGTTTTGATGTCCAATTCGTGGTTCCGGATGTTAATTTGGTATTTTTATCGTGCGAGCAAGTTTGTATCATGTTTTTAGACTGGTGTGGATGTTTAGTATGGAGCCCCGGTGGCTCGGGTGAGTTTCAGACGTGTTTCGGATTGGTTCGAACTTATTCCAGGTTTCTAGTGTGCTAGTGCTGCAGTTATCGCAATTGCGGGCACTAGCATCGCAATTGCGAGGTTGGCAGGGTATGTCGCATTTGCGACCAACTGGCCGCATTTGCAAAAGGGGCGACTTCACATTTGTGAAGGCAGTGTCGCAGTTGCGACTCTCCCTGGGCTTTTCAGGTGCCACATTTGTGATGGAATGTTTGCATTTGCGAGGGTTCACAATTTCAAATCCGGGGTCGCATTTGCGACTTCTGCACCAGAAAAAAAGGGCTGAAAAATGGGACTTAGCTTTATTTTATCATATTTTAGATCCCTAGACTCGGTAGAAGGCGATTTTGTGGAGGGATTTTCATATATAACTATTGGGTAAGTAATTTTGATCAATTTTCAATTATATTACATGATTATTTGTGATATTTAACCTCTAGTCCGTGGAATTTGAAGAGAATTTTTGGGGAATGTTGTCTATGTTTTGAAAAATAAAAATTTGAGATTTGAGAGTCGAATTGGACTCGGATTTGAAAACAAAACACATATATGGAATCATAGGGTTATGGATAATCGAGATGTGCCCTTGGACTCGGGTTTTGACCGGATGGGCCCGGGGTTGACTTTTGGGAGATTATGTTAAGATCTTAGCTTTATTAATTGAAATCGGTTCCTCGTGCATTTTTAATGATATTAAGTTGTTTTTGGTTATATTTGAGCAGTGCGGAGGTGAATTTTAAAGGGAAAGCCATTGTTGAGTGTTGATTGGCCTAGTTGAGATAAGTATCTTTCCTAACTTTATGTGGGGGAAATACCCATAGGATTTGGTTTGATTGCACTAATTGAATTACGTGGATGACATGTATACGAGGTGACGAGTGTGTACACAGCCTTATATATGAAAGTTGACCAGTTTAGACTCTTAGGTTTCTTATATGCATTTAATTAAAGTTGTTGTTATATGTTCTATCTGTCATTGTCGAGTTTTCTCTTATATACTTTAATTGAAGTTGTTATTACATGTTCAATCTCTCATTGTCGAGTTTATGCGCACTTAATTGAGGTTGTTACTACATGTCACATATTTCATTGTACATTTTATTCTTATGCATCTAATTGAAGTTGTATTTATTGAGAGCTATTAACATGTTTTAATTGAAGTAGTTGTTTTATGGGATATCTTTCATTGTTGATTTATTTCCATTCTATTTTGTTATTATTAAAGATTTTCGTACACATTGTGGTTAAGTCGTGTGTTATGTGTTGTGGTGATATTGGTATTGTCGTTGTGGGAATGTTGTGGCATATGGGCACGTGTGGTGCGAGTTAATTTTTATGTAGTGATGAGATGCACATGTGGCGGTATAAAAGTGGTGATATTGATGTGCATGCGGAGTTTCTTTTAGCCTTCGTGCCCCATCCCCCAATGGTGCATTCACTCCCGCACTTAAGAGTTATTGCTTCAAGTTAATTTGCCTTGCTAATGATGAGGGGGATTTATGCATGCGTTGCTAGTAAGGAAAATTACTTCATTTGAAGCATACGCGGCGAGATAAGGAGGCTAAAACGCGTGAAGCTATTTCGAAAAAAATATTTTTAAAAAAATGTAAGGCTCACGCGGAGATATAAGGAAGATTTGTGATTTGTGACTTGCGAAATGTGATTATGAGGTGTGGTACCTTTGAGTGAATCTTAATGTACATTTTATGTTGGAACGGCTTGTTAATTTCAACGGTTATTGTTTCCTTTAATTTACTTCACTTGCATTTTTAATTGTATTTGGTTGTTGGCTGTTTTTATCCTATGTTTACTCTTTGTTGTCATTTACTGTTTTTACTTCTCGTTGTTAGCTTTTTATTAATATCTTGCACATATTTTATGTCTAATGAGTGTCTTGACTTACCTCGTCACTACTCCACTGAGGTTAGTCTTGATACTTAATGGTAGGGGTGTACAAAGAAATTCGATAAACTGCATCAAATCGATAATCGGAGTCAAACCGAAAAAAATCCCGATTGTGGTTGGTATTGGAAAAAAAAACCCCCGACCATAATTGATTTTGTTTGGTTTTAACTTAAAAAGGTCAAGCCGAAACCAAACCAACCCGATAGTGCACTTATAAAATTTTTAAAAATATTTTATACATATAAATATTTATTATAATGTAATTTATAAATATTTCTTAAACTTTTTCACTATTTTATCTTCTAACGTATTATTTCAAGTTTGGACTTAACATCTTGAACGGCAGATAAATTTTATAGCTCATAGATGTAGTAACTCAAACAAAATTCAACTCAATACTAATGCTAACAAAAAAAATTCAATTCAACACTAGGAATGATATAGTGTTGGATATCTATCTTTTAGTTTTACATTAGTTTATAATGAAAATGCATAACTTCGTTTATCTTTTTATTTAGAGCATAGTTCTATAATTAATAGTCCCTCCGTTCCAATTTATATGAACCTATTTCCTTTTTGGTCCGTTCTAAAAAGAATGACCCCTTTCTAAATTTGAAAAAAGTTTAGCTTAAACTTCCAATTCTACCCTTAATCAGAAGCTTTTATAACCACAAAAATACTCTGGGCCCCTTTTTGACTTGTTTAGGACTACAAATTTCAAAAGTCTTCATTTTATTCTTAAACTCTGTGCCTAGTCAAACATGTTCACATAAATTTGAATGGAAGGAGTAGTACTTATTAGCTATACTTATTTTAGCATGACTTATATAATACTTTTAGATTATGTTAATTTTTATTACGGCTTATTAATTCAAAATATTTGCTTTATGTAATTTGAAGCTTTTATAACCACAAAAATACTCTGGGCCCCTTTTTGACTTGTTTAGGACTACAAATTTCAAAAGTCTTCATTTTATTCTTAAACTCTGTGCCTAGTCAAACATGTTCACATAAATTTGAATGGAAGGAGTAGTACTTATTAGCTATACTTATTTTAGCATGACTTATATAATACTTTTAGATTATGTTAATTTTTATTACGGCTTATTAATTCAAAATATTTGCTTTATGTAATTTTATTATCTTATTTATTGAATATATTAGTAGGATGCTATGACTTATCTCATATCATTGTGTTATTTTTTTGAAAAATATATTATATAGTTGTATCTTACTAGGACTAAAGAAATATTTGGAGTGCGTTTCATGACTTGCACTCTGTTATGTGTTGCCCTGTTGGGAGGTTCTATCAATGATAGCCCGTGTCTATCGTCTGTTTCTATTCATTATTGAGAGTTATGAGACTAGTAGTAAATTCTTATTGTCCGTTACAGTAGGCTTGATGTGATTTCAAAGTATTTTTGGCTACAAGCTGTGATTTTTTTGCTCGGCCAGTGTGGGAGCCAGCACATGTTGTAATTTTGTTGACGGAATTGATCTATTGAGAGGTTTCGGCTAGTTGATGTATACCCTACTTGTGATTCTGAGTTGAAGGCGAGACCCTCGTGATTTTATGTGATTGATGTGTTTGAACCGGGCTGTGTACCGAAGTGGAAGTTATATCAGTACGAGATCCTTGTGATTTATTTATATGCTGTAATTCTTTCTTGTTATATTGTTTTGTAGGTTAGTACTGATAGAAAATTGTGCTTGTCAGGCTTGTTTGATAGTTCCCTTATGTGTTTCTCTTTCCATATTCAGTCATTTTCGTTCTGCGCTTCTTGAGTTTTAGCTTGCGGGGTGTTTGCCCGGTGGTGTTAGTTGTGACTTATTAATTTGGGTGTTTGGTCATGAGGCCTTCGTGTTTCTTGCATCATTATTTGTGTTATGGGGGTTTGAAACAAAGTTCTATCGAAGATGAGGCTAGTGGCCGGTGCTGGATTTATTTCGGGCAGGTATTGTGAATCAAAAATGTTATTGTGGGCCTATGTGTGATGGGTCATGTTGTGTGGTTGTACTCTATTAGGTGTAGGCATTAGTTGATGCAGCTGGTTGAGATTGATATCGGATATGGATTTAGAATCGGGTCTTTTGGAAGTGATGAAAGGTATAGAATTTTAGCTTTGAGGCTTATCGGTGTTGGTTGGAAGGATAATTTGCAGTGGAGATGGTGTTGTTGGGCTTATGTTGATTGGGGTGACGTGGGATCACCCGTGGGTGTATGTTGTATGTGTTCACTTAGTGATTTGAGGACTTCAAGGCGAATCTTGGCACGTTCGAGGACGAACGTTTGTTTTAAGAAGGGGAGGGTGTAACGACTCGGCCGGTCGTTTTGAGAATTTAAGTTCCGATCAGCGACATAAGGTCCTGAGAAGCTTCATATTATGTGTATCGACTTGCGTGCATGGTTGAATTCAATTACCAGAGGATTCGGAATCGAATTGGAAGAAGGATTCTAGTTTTGGAAGCTTAAGCGGTGAGAATTTGACCGGAATTGGACTTTTGAGTAAACGGCTCCGGAATGGGTTTTGGTAGTGATTTTGGACTTAGGGCGCATCCAGATTCGGATTTGGAGGTCCGTAGGGTAATTTGAGGCATTTCGGCGAAAGTTGGAAAAGTTGAAGTTTGGAAAATGGAGAAGTTTGACCCACATCTGACCTTTGTGATATCGGGGTCGGAATATGATTTCGAGAGTTGGAACAGCTCCATCTTGTCATTTTGGACTTGTCTGCAAAATTTGGCGTCATTCCGGGTTGGTTTGATTTGGTTTCGGCACGAGTTTTTAAAGTTGGAAGATTTGGAAATTCATAGTTCGATTCATGGCGCGATTTGTATTTCCAGCGTTGTTTGATGTGATTTGAGACCTCGAGCGAGTACTTTTTAGGTTATAGAACTTGTTTTGTGTTTAGACGGGGTCGCGGGAGCCTCGGGTGTGTTCCGGACGAGTTCCGAATGATTTGCATGGTTTTGAGCATGTCTGATTTTTGGTGTTTTCGCACCTGCGACCTTGGAGCGCAGGTGCGGCTCCGCTTCTGCGTGAGCCTGATCATATCTGCGATCTTTGAGGCCTGGAAGCTAGCTCGCTTCTGCGAGTGCTGGAACGCAGGTGCGCAACCGCTTCTGTGCTCCTGTTATCACTTCTGCGTCGCCGCTGATGCGGCTAATTGTCCGCAGATCCGGACCTAGGCCTGTAAGTGAAGTTTGCAAATGCGATAGTGCAGATGCGCTTAAGTATCCGCAGATGCGGAAGTGCTGGGCAAAATCCTTTATATCGAGGGTTTGGCCATTTTCTTCATATTTTGGGTTTTGGACTTAGATTTTGGGAGCTTCTTTTGGGGTTTTTCAAGCAAATCGATTGGGTAAGTGTTCTTCACCTAGTATCTAATATATTACATGATTTTATCCTTGTTTTTATCATTTAAATTGTGTTTTGGGTTGGGAAAAATGTTGGTTTTTGAAGAAAAATTTCTAAAATGAAAAATCATGATTTGTGGGACCAAATGGTATCAGAATTTAATAAATTTTGTATGGTTGAACTCGTATCGGAATGGATATTCGGTTTTTGTAAAATTTGTCGGGTTTCGAGGTGAGGGCCCGGGGTCGACTTTTGGACCAATTTTTGGATTTTGTTAAAGATTGAGATTTTATGATCCAGAATAGTTTCTTATGAGTTTTATTTGTGCTTTGAAGTTAATTTGGTTAGATTTGAGCCGTCCGGAGGTCTTTTCACCCGAGAAGTGCATTTTAGAGTATCGGTTTGTCGTCCTTGAGGAAAGTATCTTGCCTAACCTTGTGTGTGGGACTTCCCCTTAGGATTTGAGTCTTCTATGTTGGTTGTAATCCGTGTATGCGAGGTGACGAGTGCGTGCTCGGACTTATTTGTGGATAGTTGGTCTTTTGGGGTTCTTAGGTCCTTATATTCACTGTGTATGAAGTTGTTCTTGATACGACTGAGTTCCTATCTGCTATTTTCACATCTACATGCTTAAAGTAGAATTTATTGCTTTAGGATTCGCTCTTATTGCCTATTTGACTCTTATTTGACTTAACTATTTTGCCTCTTCTATCGTCATGCTATCTTTTCATAACTGCTTATCTTTAATCGAAATTGTTATTGTCTCATCCTATAATTGTTTAGTCTTAATTGGAATGATGATTATCGTCTGCTGCTTACCATTATTTGCATTGTTGAATATCTTTCGCGATTGCTCAAGCTTAAAAGGAGTTTAGATAACCTATATCTTAGTTGACTCGCCTTCATTTCGAATTATTTGACTCGTGTTAGCTTCCTTCTTGCTGACTTGTATACTGTGGGGTCGTTGCTACATGTTAGTCTTTTTCCTTGTTGAACTGTTCCCTTTATGCCTAGCATTCTTTACTGTGGCTATTCCTTGTGAACTGGTTATATCGTTTCTTTGTGATTTAAAGTTCTTGAGTTGATTTACTCACCATACCTTGTTTTATTGTCATTTTTTGCTATTGTACTTGTGGTGGTGATGTACGAGGTTTCTGCCGTGCTGTAACTGTTATTTCTGTTGGTTGCGCTGCATACTTACTTTGGGACTACGGGACGGTATCCCGGTAGATCCGCTTGTTCTGCATACTTACTTTGGGACTACGGAACGGTATTCGGGGAGATCCTCCTGCTCATTTACGTTTGGGACTACGGACGGTATCCCGGTAGATCCCCCTGTTCTGTATATTAACTTTGGGACTGCGGAACAGTATTCCGGTAGATCCCCTTGCACATTTACGTTTGGGACTACAGGACGGTATCCTTGCAGATTCCTTGTCATTATCATTGTGTTCTGAGCTGTGCTTTTCATTGATCCTACCCCTGTGAAAACATTCTACGTGTTGTCCGTTATTTTGCTTATACGTATTAGCTGGTATGAACTATGTTAGGACACTTGCACAAGCATACACGTGGCTAAGCACCCTTATCGGATAGGAGGCTTCTTGATAATGCTGAATATAGATGCACACCCTTGTTTATTTGCCTCCCATGTGAGAATGGCTCTATTTGGCACGTGAGTTGTCAGTATGATTATGAGGTGTGATGAGGGTACAGGATGCCAAATGATAGGGTTCAAGTATTGAGACCCGTATTGTATGATTATGAGATGAGGTGTCACAAGGTGACTTATAATCGAAGGATATTTATTTGAAAAGATTATATTCGAAAGGTATTTATTTTGAAAGAACTATATTTTGAAAAATATTTATTTGAAGGAAGTATATTTCAAAATATTTTATCACTTGAAGGATTTGCCTAATTGATTGAAGTTTTTTGGATAAGACCCAATGTGAAAACTGCCATAGTTGCTAAGTTATGACTTGTCTTTACCGTATTTGTGATTTCGGATTTGGGTTGTATTTCCGTTCACTTTTCTGTGTTCTTATTATGGTGTTCCGGTGTTACTTGCTATTTTCTTTCCTTATTGTAATTACCATATTGTTAGCCACATCGTGTAGTCTTTATATAGATATCATGTTTTGTTGTTTCTATCCTTATACTTGTTCAACTTATTAGATCAGTAGGTGTCTTGACTGTTCCTCATCACTACTCCACCGAGGTTAGTCTTGATACTTACTGGGCACCGCTGTGGTATGCTCATACTACACTTCTGCACATTTTTGTGCAAATCGAGGTTTTGTTCGTTAGTAGCTGTGCGGATTCTTGCCAAGGAGACTCAAGGTAACCCTGCTGCTACGTTCTCAGGCTTCGGAGTCACCTTCCTATTTTGTATTCACGCTGTTGTACTTATTTCCATACAGTTGTGTTTAGAAGCTGTAGCAAAACTCTGTAGAGCTTGTGACTTGTACCGCCGGTTTTGAGAAGATGTAAACTCTACAAAGATTTTTATATTGAGACTGTTGAACTTTCTTTATTATGGTTGATATTCAGTAAATGTTAGGCTTACCTAGTTCCTAAGACTAGGTGCCATCACGAAACCCAACGGAGGGGAAATTGGGTCGTGACACTGGATTTGCAATTAGATGTTCCTAGAAGGATTCAGCACTAATTGGCGAAAGTTGGAAATTTGAAAGTTTAGAAAGTTCATAAGTTTGACCGGAAGTTGACTTTGAGGATATCAGATTCGGATTATTGTTCCGGAAATTGGAATAGCTTCGTTATGTCATTTGGGACTTGTATGAAAAATTTGAGTTCGTTCTTGGTTGATTTGATATGTTTTGGCGCGAGTTTTAGAAGTTGAAAGTTCAAAGTTCATTTAAGTTCGAATTGGGGTGCGATTCTTCATTTCGATGTTGTTATGTGTGAATTGAGGCCTCGAGTAGGTCCCTATTATGTTATGGGACTTTTTGGTATATTTGAACGGGATCCCGAGTGGATCGGATGAGTTATAGACGTTGTTCGGGTAATTTTTCCTCTTGTTGCCTTGTTGAAGATTTGCTGGTACTGCTGTAGCCGTATCTATGGAGTCTTGGCTACAGAAGAAACTTCGCAGATGCGGGCTGTCCATTCCAAAAGTGAGAAGAATCTGGATGAGTAAGATCGCAGAAGCGAAGATTTGGGGCGCATATGCGGATGCGCAGGTGCGAAGAGATGGAGCGCAAGCAAGGTCTTGCACAGGTGCGGATGATGGCTCGTACCTGCGATATTTTCTCTGCAGGTGCGAGGGTCGAGTTCTCAGCTGGTTTCGCAGAAGCGGATGTTCTGTCACAGAAGCGACGCCGCTGAAGCGGCTAATTTGTTCGCAAAAGCGATGCATGGGCAGAAGCTATATATCGAGGGTTTGGCTACTTTATTCACATTTTGAGTTGGGGAGCTCGGATTTGAGCAATTTTTGAAGCAATTTTCACTACATGGATTGGGGTAAGTGTTCTTTACTTGGTTTTAATTTTTATTTCATGAATCTATCTTCATTTTTTTGCAATTGCTTGATGAATTTTAAAGAGGAAATTGGGGGGCTTTTTGTCTAATACTTCATAAAGCGCATTTTTGAGTTTTGAACATCGATTTGGAGTCGGATTTGAGTGAAACTATTATGGTTAGACTCATAATTGAACGGGTTGTCGGATTTTGTGAGTTTTGTCGGCTTCCAAGGCACGGGCACGGGTTTGACTTTTTGGTCGATTTTGGGATTTTGATTAAGCATTCAACCTTTATCATTTGGAATTGCTTCATTAGGCTTTATTTTATGTGTTTGAGTTACTTTTGGCTAGCTTCGAGCCGTTCAGAGGTCGATACGCGAGGGATGGCATTTTTGGAGCATCATTTGGCTTATACGGTATTGGATTTGGCTTGTTCTAGGTAAGTAACACTTCTAAACTTGGTGTTGAGGGTACGAAGTACCTCGTCTATACGTGATATGTGTTTGGTGTTGAGGTGATGCACATGCTAGGTGATAGACGTGTAGGCGTGCACCGTGTGAATTGTGACTCAGTTATTTTTGTGGTACTGTGTAGTCACCTAATGTTATTTGTACCCATGAAATCTCTACGTGCTAGAGTAATTGAGCAGTGATCCATGTTAGAAACCATGTCTAGGCTATATGCTTATCCTGTTGGGGCCCACTGAGGTCAGTTTTGCTGTTGAGTTATCTATTATATTGAAATTACATACATAGTCATACGTATTCATCTACATATCATATCTTAGACTCTGTTACCATTTATTGATACATCACATCATTATTTTTGGGCTGAACTTTCATGACATTGTGAGCCCGAGAGACTGGAGAGATTGATGATTGAGTGAGGCCGATAGCCTGATTGTGAGGATATTGATGGGATCGGGCTGCACGCCGCATCAGTTATTATTAATTCATACTCCATTTCCCAGTCAATAGTTAAGATAAAATATTTCAGCTGCATTATATACAAATGACAATATAGATTGGGTGAAAATATCCACACAAGCGCAACACGGAAATATTGACTCGAGGTGAAACATAACTATCTTCACCATATTAGATTGAAGTAAGAAAATATTCTAAAAAATAATATATTATAGAGAGAACTTTTATTTGTGTTTATTCGCGATCATTTAATACATATTTGATATGATTACTCATCAATTGGCATTGACAATAACTGCCTTTTTCTTTTGCATTGGTTTGCTTAGCAAACTATTTGACATGTACAAAGGCTTTGATTACTTCCTGCAGCAGCACATGTACAGCTATGAGGCATCATACTTGCTGGCCACTGGAATAGAGCTAGATTGCCACAACTAATTTTATCACATGTTTGATTAGCCTTGAAACTTCCTGGGCAAAACTTAGGATCACCTAAAACAAAGAAAAGAGAAGACTACATGTTAATCAATGCGATTAAAAAGATGGAGATGAAAATCTTTGAAAAACATACTAGCAGGAAAAAAGGTTTGTATATGCATTGAAGAAGAACATCGTACCTAGTGAAAGATCAACCAAAGTAAAAAATATTGCCATAGAGAGGAGGAAAAGCATAATGTAACTCTTCATTTTTGTTCACTCTTGAACTTTTTTGTATATGTGAAAATATGAATTGTTAATTCCATTTAGGCCACTTATATAGGGCTTTAAGGAATATATGGTATTATGGTATTGCTTCAAATAAAGCTAGTAATCTGGAAGATAGTAAACTACTTGCTAAAAAAGAAGTTACCAAGTAACTACTTTTTTGCCTCATTAAGTACCTACCAAGATATTAGTTAATACTAGTATATAGATTACATATTTAAAGGTTTTGAGATATTATTCATGTTCTACCAATAAAAATATGGTATTCTAATTCTCCATCTAAAATCTGCGGAAAAAAAAAATAGAGGCTGAGATTTCCTCTCATCATTTTGCTTGACTTGAGATTGCTTACTCTACCTAATACAATGTTCTGCATACAACAACTACGTCAAACTAGCGAAAAGAGGCAACAATGTCAAACTAGCTAAAAGGTAGTTATTCGCCGTCTGTGGGGATCGAACCCACGACCACGTGGTTAAAAGCCACGCGCTCTACCACTGAGCTAAGAAGGCTATAATGTCCTCCATAAACTATGGACATTTTAATCTCTAATTCACAATTAACTCCAAATCAGCTAAAGAATTGCTCTTAACAGCACTACGCAACTGTCAGGACCCGGATTTTCCACCCTCAGAAGTCGTGATGGCGCCTACTCGTGAAAGCTAGGCAAGCCAACTATTACGGTTCTACATAATAACAATCAACCCAAACAATTATAAACATAAACTAAAGTAAAACAGATGATAAATGCGGAAGAGTTAAATTAAATCCAAATACTCCAATACATGTCTACCCACGAATCTTGTGTCACAAATTCACGAACAACTAAATTTTTTACTACAAATACAAGTCTGGAAAGAAAAGTACAACTGTTCTCGGAATGAAAAGAGACAGCAGAAAAGCTAAACAGAGAAGGGGAAGTTTAGGCTCTGCGGACGCCAGCAGATCTACCTGAGTCTCCTTGGACTGAAGGCAGCTACCCTACAACTCACTGGGTCCGGTACCTAAATCTGCACAAAAGAGTGCAGAGTGTAGTATCAGTACAACCGACCCCATGTACTGAGTAAGTGTCGAGCCTAACCTCGGCGAAGTAGTGACGAGTCTAGGACACAGCAATCATATATACCGGTGCAGTTAAATCATATACAAGCAGAAACATAACAACAGAAATCAACAGAATAAAGTGGGAAGGGGACATGCTGCGGGGAAATATCAGGTTCTAACAGTAAATCAATACGGAAGCATCATTAAGGAAACACAATGAACATCATATATAAAGCAACAAGAATAATGAAACGGTAACACATGCACGACATCACCCTTCGTGCTTTTATTCTCGTACTCACCATATGAATCAACAAAATCAGCACGTCATCACCGTTCGTGCATTACCTCACATAATCATGGCACGGCATCACCCTTCGTGCATTATTCCTCACAATATAGGCACGACATCACCCTTCTTGCATTAACTCTCAAATCATGGCACGGCATCACCCTTCATGCATTAACACTCATAATATCGGCATGGCATCACCCTTCGTGCTTTACACTCTCTCACAATAACATGCACGACATCACCCTTCGTGCTTTACACTCTTCCTCACCCAAACAACAGAAAACAATATGTCCCGGCAAGGGAATCAACAATATCAACAATAATATCCGGCAAGAAAATCAACAATATCAACAATAATATCCCGGCAAGGGAATCAACAAAAGTCCCGGTAAGGGATTCAGCTATAACCAATCTCGTTTCAACAATCTCTTTACAAAATGGAATTTCAATTTGAGTCAATACTCAACAATAGTCAATAACCAAGAAACTTTCATAAGCTTTGTTCAACATTAATAATCATCAATTTGAGCATGATCAATACATAATAGAGTCACAACAAGCATGGTACAAGACTCACGGGCATGCTTGACACCAACGTATAGATACTCGTCACCACACCTATACATCGTACTAGATACAAACACATAGCAAATAGACCATGTATCCTATTCCCTCAAGCTAAGGTTAAGCCAAACACTTACCTTGATTCCGCGGACAAATTAAGCCTCTACTACTGCTTTACCTCTCGGTTCCACTTCCAATTCGCTTGTATCTAGCCACAAATTACTTAACGATATCAACAAATGCTAAATAAACCAATTCTAATGCATAAAAATAGATTTCCCATTGTTTTCCCCAAAAAGTCAAAAATCGATCCCGGGTTCGCCTCGTCAAAACCTGAAGTTCGAACCAACCCGATCAGCCATTCACTCACGAACTCAAATATGTAATTAGTTTTGAAATCGGACCTCAAATCGAGGTCCAAATTCCCAAAATTTGAAAATCCTAACTTCTACCCGAAAACACCCAATTTCCCATGAAAAACTCTTGATTTTGAAATGAAATCATGTAAAAAGATGTTATAGATTGAAGAAAATAAGTTAGAAGTTGTTTACCTATGATTTGGGGAAGAATCTCTCCTTGGAAAATCGCCGATATAATGTTTAGGTTTTGAAAAGTTATAAAAATGAAGATGAATCTCGTCTGAAATCCCACTTATCAGGTACAGATGTCGCAATTGCGAACCCTTCAAAAGTCTGCTACCTTCGCATTTGCGACTCCCGAGGATCTCTGCCATCTTCGCAATTGCGAAGGAATTATCGCATTTGCGACTGCTGGGATTTTCTGCAGGCTTTGCATTTGCGAAGAATTGCTCGTAAATGCGAGCAAAGTAGCAAACTGGCCAGGGCATATTTTCGCAATTGCGAATAGCCTCGAAATTACCAAGTTGGCAGGCTTCGCAATTGCGATCCCTGATCTCGCAATTGCGAGGCCAGCACCAAACCTGCAACCTGCGAAAATTCTCCTAAGTCCAAATTCACTCCGTAGCCTATCTGAAACTCACCCGAGCCCTCGGGGCTCCAAACCAAACATGCACGCAAGTCTAAAAATATCATACGAACTTGCTCGTGCAGTCAAATCATCAAAATAACATCAACAACTACCAAATTAACCTCAAATTCATGAAATTCTCCAAGAACATTAAAATTTTCATTTTCTCAACTATAGGTCCGATTTATACCAAACCAATTCCGATTCTTACTAAATTTCACAGATTCGACTTATTTATTATTTTAAACTTGTACCGAGCTTCGGAACCAAGATACGGGCCCGATACCATCAAGAACATGCATCATTTCATTTCAAAAAGCCTTTATATTTTCCAGCAAACAATTTTTTTTGAAAATTCTTTTTCAGGCTTGGTACCTCAAAATTCGATTCGGGCATACGCCCAAGACCCATATTTTACTACAGACCCTACGATAGCGTCGGATCACGAGTCCGGATCCGTTTACCAAGAATGTTGACCAAAGTCAACTTTAATCAATTTTAAAGGCCAATCTCATTATTTTTCTAAAATTTCACATTAAAGCTTTCCGGAAATGCATCCGGACTGCTCACGCAAATCGAGGTGAGACAAAAGGAGATTTTCAAGGCCTCGAAATACAGTTTTGACTTCTAAAATAAGGGATGACCTTTAGGGTCATCACAGTAACATTACGGCTTAAAAAGATACAAAGATTTTTTTTCTATAAGTTATTCATAAGCTAAGTGATTTTATAGTTATAAAGTTACTTTAATTATTATAAACAAATGTAAGTTCGATAATTATTTGAGAAAATTATGTTCCACTCGACATCATGCTAGAATTCTTATTTCCCCTTGATAGCTTTCTTTCCAAATCTTAGATATAAAGCATGTTTGTAGGCTTATCTAATCTTAACAAGAGCATTTTATGAAGTTCGTGAAAAAGTTATTAGGAATTGTTTGGTTGCTAGTTATGTAGGGATTACAATATATGAATATAGTAAATACCTTGCGTCAAAATTTTTATGCATATGTTTGTGTCACGACCCCAAAACCACCAACCGATCATGATGGCGCCTAACTCACTAGCTAGGAAAGCCAAGTATAACAAAAAAGAAATATAAATACTGAATTAACAGAAATAGTACAAGCCTAAGGTCAATTAACATAAACATCAGTGTCGATACATAACAAATTCCGCAGAAGTGGTAAATAAAGAGTTATGAGCTCTAAGACAAAATACAAGTCTGAAATAACAAATACCAAGACTGTTTGAATACAAAAAAACAATACAAAATGAAAAAATATGCCAAGACTGCGGTTGAGATGCAGCTCTATCTCATCTCTCGGATGACAACTCAGCAAGCAAACCTCAGCTACTAGTGGCTCGGTCCAACACCTGGATCTCCACAATTAAGTGCAGAGTATAGTATAAGTACAACTGACCCCAGGTACTCAGCAAGTATCATAACTAACATCCAAATAAAAACAAGAATTATAAATGATACCTAATATCACATGTACAGTTCATAAATCCAACAAGTACAGAACAATAATATAATCAGTCATAAATCACATTAAGATCCACCTTGGTGTAATAAATTACCTAACGTACTCTGCTCAGTCATCGATCCAGCATATAAAGGAGATATACAAATAAATCAAGTAAACCAAGGAAATTGCAAGAAAAAATGAAATGCAACAACCAATCAACATTGGCCAGCTTTTTGTCACGATCCCAAAATCGCACCTAAGGTAGTCGTGATGACACCTGGTCTCTAAAACTAGGTAAGCCTATCACTTATAAATAACTTAACAGAAATAACGAATTAAGATAATAAAATAAACCAATAATGATCATAATAACTTCAAATACGGAACATTAGTAACATAATCCCCAAAACCGGTGGAACTGAGTCATAAGCTCTACAGAAATAAACTAAGAATCTCTAATGCAATACTGTCTGAATAGAAGATGAACAATAGTAAAAGTAATGACTGAAGGTGACTCCGAGGCCTGTGAGCGTCGGGTAGGTATACCTTGAATTCTCCGGAAATAACTGTACGATCACTAGCGTCCGGCACGAGCAGATGTACTTGGATCTGCACAAAAATATGTAGAAGTATAGTATGAGTACACTACAACGGTACCCAGTAAGTATCAAGCCTAACCTCGGTAGAGTAGTGACGAGGCCAGGTCAAGACACCTACTAGGATAGGAATAACTAAACAAAATATAATATAGTCTAATAATGTGAAGTGAGGTAAATAGATGACAATAAGGTAGTATAATAATATAAGCTAACAACGGGATTTAAGGCAATAAAGACAACAAGAAATGAACACATGATGAGAACAACAAGTAATCAAGTATGGACAAATACAAGAAAGGCAAAGGAGGAAACATCAAGAGTTGTTCAATCAACAAGCCTTTTAACATAGAATGTACAACAAGAGCCACAACTGAGGTACCACACCTCATAACTTCATTTCACAAGTCACAATCTTTCTTTATATCGCCACGTGAGACTTAATTTAGATTTTTTTGAAAATATTTTTCCCGAAATAGCAACACGCACTTAGCCGCCTTATGTCTCTGCATAACTTCAAGTAATTCCTTTACTAGCAACACACACATAAATCTCACATTATGTCGTCGCATGCACATTAACCTCTATTCTTATATCGCCGCATGCGCATCAATATCAAAACACAAAAACAAATCTCACCACAAGTGTCCATATGCCATAACTTGTCAAAATCAACAATACAAAGTTACCATGACATATAGCCCACGGCTCAACCACAACGTGAACAAGAACCTCAATAATAATAAAATGAATGAGAATTATTCAACATGGAAAGATAACTCAATAATCAACAACTTCAACCTCAATGTGATAATGGCTTTCATAACTTACACTTCAATAACTCAAAATGAAGATATTCCCACAAAAATACAACTTCCAATTCAATTGTATAACATAAGCTTAAGAACGAAAAAGATAGTATGAAATAGCAACTACGTCTAAATGCATGAGATAATTCAACACGGAGATACATCATGGAATAATAATTTCAAATGAGAATAACTCCACAATTAAGAAGGCACATGACGATAAGAGAGATAACAACATCAATTAAGGCATATAAAACCATGTTTGAGAATAAAAGATAGAGCATGTGATAACAACATCAAGTAAAGCATGTGTAATGATCTGACTGGTCGTTTTGAGCTCTAGCGTGTCATTTGGCGGCTTGAGTCTTTGAGTAGCTTCATTTCATGTTTTATGACTTGTACGCGTGGTTGAAATCGAATTTCGGGGAGTTCGGAGTTGATTCTGATGGAAAATTCTCAATTCAGAAGCTTTAAGTTGGAAGAGTTGACCAAGATTTGACTTTTGAGTGAACGATCTCGAAATTGGTATTTGAAGGTTTCAATAGGTTCGTGCGATGATTTAGAACTTAGGTGTATGTTGGGATTGAGTATCGGGTGGTCCAGAAGCATTTCGGCGCTTATTGTGGAAAGTTGGCATTTTGAAGATTTTAGAATTTCCTAAGATTTATTTGAAGTGAACTTTGATTTTATTGATATCCATTTGGGATTACGAGCCTTGGAATAGGTTCATATCGTGGTTTTCCACTTGCACGTAAAGCTTGGTGTCATTCCGGAATGTTTTAGTGTAATTCGAACGCGTTCGGCGAAGTTTGAAAGTTTAAAAGTTGAAAAAGGTATCTTGATCGTCGGTTCATAGTTTGAATGTTGTTTGGTATGACTTGAGGCCTCGAGCAAGTTTGCATCATATTTTGGGAATGGTTGGTATGATTGGACGGGGTCCCGAGGGCCTCGGGTGTGTTTCGGATGGGCTACGGGTCATTTTGCCATGTTTGAGCTGCGGTTTATGAGATCTGGTGCATCCTTCTTCGTGAAGAGCAAAGTGTTGTTCCAGACCTTGTTAATCGTGGTCGCGGAAGGAAATTCACGATTGCGTAGAAGGATTTTCTGTTGTCAGTGGTTTGACTTCGGGATATATCTTGCAATATATAAGGAATTTAGGGATGATCCAAATATGAAAGTTGTAGCCCTTTAGAATCTAGTTTTCTGAATATCAAACCATTTGTCATTTGAAATTTTGTAGAAAAAGTTATGACCATTATATCAAAGGGTGTCCGTGAAGAGGAAACAAAATTTGTACATCGCGATCACAAGGTTTTGGCCGCGATAACGATGAAGGAAAATGATGGTGTAACTTTTGTTAATCGCGATTGCATGGATAGTGACCACGATCGTGTAGAAGGACGCCTGGCAGGTGTATTAAACATCTAATTTCGGAATTTTGATCTCATTTCATCACTTTTAAGTTCTTAGAGCTCATGTGGGGCGATTTGGGGTGATTTTTGAAGATCGTTTTCGCCATATATCATAAGGTAAGTTATTCCTACTTGATTGAGTTAAATACATGGGTTATATATGGATTTTAACATGGAAATTTGATAGAAATTATGGAATTTTTGGAAGAAAAACTAGAAATGGTATTTTTAGATTTTGACCACGAAATTGTACATGGAATTAGGAATAAATTATATATTTGAGTTCGAGGTATTATGGGTAATATTTATCTTTGAAAAGTTTAGGAATCCGAGCACGTGGGCTCGAGGGTTGAATTTGTTGACTTTTCGAGCGGAGTTGGGAATAATTATAAATTGTTAAATTGTAAGCATTAGAGTATATTCTGATTGATTTGCACGTTGTTTGACTAGTCTTGGATCGTTTGGTTTTGAGTCGATCAGTTAGAGAGGCATTGGAGCCAGCTATGGAACTTCGGAGCGAGGTAAGTCTCTTGTCTAACCTTGTGAGGGGGAAATTACCCCGTATGTGTTATTCTTGTTATATGATACATGTTGTGGGAGCTACGCATGTATGAGTGACAAGTGTCCGTGCGCATGCTAGAATTCCTGATTATTGCCGGGTAGACTAGGATTTACGCCATGCTTTTTTTGTACTAGTTGAGTTATTCTTGCCTGCTTAGTTACTTGATTTCGCGTTACGACCTGAGACTAGGCTTGCATAGAGTGATGGAATCGCTATTGTAAGAGATTTGATGAGCTACTTGATTAGCCGCGGAATAATTGTGATTTCCTTACGAATTTCTCTCGCGTTGTGCGTTTTAATCAAAAAGCTTCTTTAAATTTCATAACTCACACGTATATTCGTGAGTGAGGTCAAGGACTCGTTAAAGCTTCTTATTCTAATGGAATCGGTCTGTTTGCCTCGGCAGGATTATGTACCACACTCTTATAGGATCGGGCCATTCGCCTCGGCAGTATCATATTCTTATGGGATAGGGTCGTTCGCCTCAGCACTATCATGTATCATATTCTTATGGGATCGGTCAATTCGCCTCGGCATTTTTATAAAATGCTTCTATTGGATCGATCCATTCGCCTCGGCAATTTCATGAAATACTCGTATGGGATTTGGCCGTTCGCCTCGGTAGAATCGTGCGTAATATTTGACAAAAGACAACGTATCCGTGAGTTTTCCTGATTTGAGTTGTGATGACCTATCTGGTGGGGACCATTTTATATATGTACTTTGGTTGAGGAGGTATCCGATAATTGAGAGCTAGTGCTTACCGTTCAGAGGAGGATCATACCACGTACCTATATTTTCTTACACTGTTTATTTACCATGACTCATACTTGTTTACTTTGTATTGTACTTGATTTATTGGACCACTAGTAAGTGTCGAAGTCGACTCTTCGTCACTACTTCTCCGGAGTTAGGCTAGATACTTACTGGGTACGCGTTTATATACGTACTCATGCTACACCTCTGCACTTATTGTGCAAGTATAGATTTCTGGTGATTTTTGGGTGCAAAGGCGCAGCTATTGCAGGGACTTTACGGTGAGCTGCATCCCATGTTATGATCCGCAGCATACAGAGTCTCCATCAGAATTATTTACATTTTCCTTTCTAATGTATTACATACAGATGTTGTATTGTTATTGTACCTTCTAGTAGATGTTTATGCACTTGTGACACAGGGTTTTGGTGGTGTTTCTAGAATTATTATGGATTTTTTTACATTGATATACTTTTACTTATTATTTTTAATTAAAATGTACATAACTACGATTTATTTTAATGCACTGACCTCTCTATGTAAATAAGATCCATGATTTTAAAAATAACAAAATAAATAATTAAGTGTTGGCTTGCCTAATGGCGGTGTTGGGCGCCATCACGACCTATAGTAGATTTTGGGTCATGACAGCTTGTAATCAGAGCGTTAGGTTCACTTAGGTCTCACGAGTCATGAGCAAGTCTAGTAGAGTCTTGCGGATCGGTACGGAGACATCTGTACTTATCTTTGAGAGGCTACAGAGCTGTTAGGAGCACTTCCCTTCTTGATTCCTCGTCGTGCGGTTTGATTCCATTGAAGTTTATGCCTTCATTCCCTTCCTACTCATTTTTATACGGTGTGGAGTGCTTGTTATCAATTGGGCACCGACGAGTTGTGAAGATGCTACGGGTGTGGCGCATGACGCTATTCCCTGCGAATGCAGGCGAACCATTATCGTCGCATTATGGAGAAGTATTTCGTCATTTCAGCCCAGCGTCAGTGTTGCCTACGGTCGAGATTTGATATCTCCGAATTTGGTGGAACTCTTGTTAATATCGCGGTGTCGTCGTCCTTGATTGAATGCGTTAAGGCTCATCGGCATGTTGGTCTTCATTTGTTTGCCTTTGTTCGCGGTGTCGTGAGATGGAACTTAAGAGGAAGTTATCTGAAATGGTTGTGTGCTGCGACTTAAGGACCAAATCGGCATTTCCAGTGTTGATGGCTTAAAGGAGATGATCTCTGAGGTGGTTTCTATGCCTAGGAAATTTTGAATGTGGCGAGAAGGGCTTGATAACATATTGTTGGACCTTCGGGTGATGTTAATGAATGAAGGAATTCTTACGAATGGCGGATCAGTGCGGACCCAGGGAGGTTAGTTGATCTCATGATGGATGCAACTATAGCAATGAAGTTAGAGGAGGTCGACATGAGGGTACACAGGTATGCTATCTCCTGTGAGAAGGTTAGCGCTTGTGTGATTTTTGATGAGGTTTCTATGAAGAGTTCTACTTACTGCCCAACATGAGATGAATGTACTGCAAGGTGAGCTTGGATCGCTTGAAGAAGAAGGTATGGCGGCTAGGAGGTCAAGTACGATTGTGGCAGATAATTCAGGATGTGTTATGATTAGTCCAACAAGAACTTATGAGGAATTTGGCTGAGCAATGGTGTGGGATCATGGTAACTGGGAAGAAGTGGTCGTTGGATCTATGTGATTGTAGTGTAAAGCTAAGTGGGGGAGACCATCATCTATAAATGATATGTGGCCGTGTGACTGTATAGTTTTGGGTTATCGGTGCATTGGTAGATTAGTTATGACCAAGAAGACGATAAGTCTTGGATAAGGAAGTTTGACGTATATGTGTTACATTTCGCCTTATTGATTCGTGTGCAGGTGCTGAGGATAGCTCAGAAGTTATGCTTCTGTGGATGTGATGGGCAAGGAAAAGGATTCATCTGGTTGCTTCATGGGAGTGCACATGTTCTAACGGAGCACTAGTTATTTGGTTAAATAATCGAGACTGGATAAGAGTGGGCAACTCTCAATAATGGTCCTAGTGGATTCAAGATTTAAGGTGTGGTGCTTAAGGATTTTTCGGGTTCGTTATGTGGCTGAAGACTGGGTTTTTGCAGTAGAGTGTGAAGGGTACTTAGAGTATTCTATGTTATCATCGGGTATGCATTGCAGTGTTATAAAAGTGGGATAAACAACTTCAGATTCGCAGAAGATCTAATCAGCGCGATGTATTAGTTAGAGATACTATTGAGTGCATGAAGAGGGTATAAAATAGCTTATGGATGTTAAGACGATGTGGTCTCGTGATTTGGGGTCACTCGGTATGAGTGTTGTTTGAGGTCTGTAATGTATTTGAAGGGAGCTATTATTATTTCGAAGGCAAGTTAAGAGTAAATCGGAAGAAGTTGGGTCAGTTAGTGATGGGTTGAATTAGCATGGTTGTGGAAATGATCAATTCCTTCGGTATGCTAAGCTATACATGTGATTTGTGGATGTGCGTGCGGGCTTTACAGCCACCGTAATTTGATTGATTTGGAGGTATTTGATTATGATGGTCTGTTATGTGTAGATGGATCCCGAAAAAGTTATGGTGGTTTAGACTACAACTTGAGGTTTGTATTTTCTGCGGTTATGGGAATTCAGTTGCATGTTGCAATTGTTCCTCTGAAACATGTTGAGTAAAAGAGTTCTAGATGATGAAGTGTTTATTCTATTGGTGGTTCACGAGTTATGATGAAATTCTTGTACTCTCGCGTAACGATATGATAAGTGCAGTGAATGGTATGGAAATTGGAAGTTGAGGATCAAGGTTGCGGTTCGGTGTTGATAAGAATGTCACAAGCTCGGAGGAGCGGGGCAGGATTTCAGATATTCAGAGTATTTTGGCACTATTTTCGGGCAGCCTGAGGATGGTCTGTTTTGTTGTAGGAGTGTTGGGTATTGAAATGCAAATGCTTGGCCAATATGATAGAAATAGCATGGTCGATGGCCATTAATGTTCAGATTTTACTACCTGGTACGGAAGGTTCTAGGAGTATATCCCACGGGAAGATCGTATAAGTGGGACGCATTAGTCATTCGATTGTTAGAGATTTAAAATAGGTACGGATATTTTGGTATTATCGCCAATGGGAGAGTTTATGACTGAGAGGCACTCTATTCCTTTGGTTGTGGACTGTGGGAGTTTGTTCCGGATTTGACGGCTGCTCTTATGTGTCATGAATAGGGTCATTGTGGATCCTTGAAATGTTATTGGCCCAGTATAGGAAGATCGGAATCGGCTTGAGGTCCGTTATTATAACTAATGTGAATTTTATGTCTTCGGGTGTTGGATGTTATTCCTGTCGTTAGCTATTCTCTGTAATACTCTAATATGCCAAGATTGTGAGACGGCTTGATTATTCGCACGTGTATTGTGGTTCTGTGTAGCTTGTCGTTATTGCACCTTAGTGGAGCTCGAGTTTTGTAGTGCATGGCGCTATCCGTCTCCCAGGGTTATTTTTTGCACTTAGCGTGCTTGTGGTCGATATTCGGGTATTTCGTAGGTATAAGCATTATGTCTTGCACGCCACAACGGTGTCATGTTTGGATCGGGTTGCACGCCATAACGGTGTCATGTGTGGATTGGGTTGCACGCCGCAACAGTGAGATGTTGAGTATGATTCCTTATACATAATTGTGTGCGTTGTTTCTCATCTCTGAGATAGGTTCATAGCACCCGTTCGACCATTTTATTCGTTATGCGGGTTGGATGGTTCTTTACCAGAGTTCATTCTTCCTTATGGGTCACATTTGAGTTTGTGGCTTGTTGGCGCATTGATGGCGTCATATGAGACTTTTGGCAGTGTTTGAGGTGGCTTATTGCCTGAGCAACTTGTACTGGGTGAGACGAGGTTATTGGACCTGAAATCAGTGTAACCGAATTTATATAAGGTATATTAGAGGGAAAATGTCACCATTCAGTTTAAAATGAGGCAAGAGTTCTTGTTGAGCGGAGGACTCCATGATTTATTGATTTGGCAGGTAGTTACGAGCTTCTGTGCGTCGTTTTCATTGTTGCAGTATCGCGAGGGTTGGATCGGGGCTTATGCACATATGAGGTATACTACGGTCATCAGGTTAGTGAATTTGCAGCTTCTACGGTTGGAGGATGTTATTATGGGCATACGAATTATGCGGTGCATTGTGTGGTTTCAACACGGGTGTATGATCGTATTTGGTACAGCGGGTTGAGATTGATATGGTGTTCGTATGTTAGAATTAGGTCTCGTAGAAAATTTCGGATATTGAAATTTGGTTCTAAGGCTTGTGGGCTAAGGTAGCAGGAAGGATCTTCAGTCTGGCTCGAGCTAATGTGTTCACATGGGTTGTGGTGGCATGGGTAGGTGCCCAAGGTGTTAAACAGTGGTTTTGGGCAATTCCGGAGTGGTTCTTCACACGTTCGAGGACGAACGTATATTTAAGTGGGGGAGAATGTAGCGACTCGACTGGTTATTTTGAGCTCTAGCACGTCGTTCGGCGGTTTAAGGCCTTGAGTAGCATCACTTTATGTTTTATGACTTGTACGCGTAGTCAGAATCGAATTTCGAGAAGTTCGGAGTTGATTCAGATGGAAAATTCTCAATTCGGAAGCTTTAAGTTGGAAGAGTTGACCAACGTTTGAATTTTGAGTAAACGACGTCGGAATTGAGATTTGATGGTTCCAATAGGTTCGTATGATGATTTCGTACTTGGGCGTATGTTGGGATTGAGTATCGGGTGGTCCAGAAGCATTTCGGCGCTTATTGTGGAAAGTTGGCATTTTGAAGGTTTTAGAATTTCCTAATATTGATTTGAAGTGAACTTTGATTTTATTGATGTCCGTTTGGAATTTCGGGCCTTGGAATAGGTTCATATCGTAATTTGTGACTTGCACGTAAAGTTTGTCGTCATTCCGGAATGTTTAAGTGTAATTCGGACGCGTTCGGCGAAGTTTGAAAGTTGAAAGAGGTGTTTTGGCGTCGGTTCGTAGTTTGAATGTTGTTTGGTGTGATTTGAGGCCTCGATCAAGTTTGCATCATGTTTTGGGAATGGTTGGTATGAATGGACGGGGTTCCAGGGGCCTCAGGTGTGTTTCGAATAGGCTACGGGTCATTTCGCCATGTTAGAGCTGTTGTTTTTGAGATCTGGTGCATCCTTCTTCGCGATCGCATAAAGCAAAGTGTTGTTCCTAGACTTGTGAATCGCGATCGCGGAAGGAAATTTGCGATCGCGTAGAAGGATTTTCTGCCGTCAGTGGTCTGACTTCAGGAGCTTATATCTTGCAATCTATAAGGAATTTGTAGATGATCCAATAATGAAAGTTGTAGCCCTTTGAAAAATCAAACTGTTTGTCATTTGGAATTTTGTACAAAAAGTTATGCCCATTATCCCGAAGGGTGTCTGTGAAGAGGAAACAACATTTGTACATCGCGATCGCGAGGTTTTTGCCGCGATCCCGATGAAGGAAAATGATGATGTAACTTTTGTTAACCGCGGTCACATGGATAATGACTATGATCGTGTAGGAGGCCTCGCAGATGTATTAAACATCTAATTTCAGGATTTTGATCTCATTTCATCACTTTTAAGTTCTTGGAGCTCATGTGGGGCGATTTGGGGTGATTCTTGAAGATCGTTTTTGCCATATATCATAAGGCAAGTTTTTCCTACTTGTTTTGAGTTAAATACATGCGTTATATATGGATTTTAACATGGAAAATTGACAGAAATTATGGATTTTGGAAGAAAACCTAGAAATGGTATTTTTAAATTTTGATCACGAAATTGGACATGGAATTAGGAATAAATTATATATTTGAGTTTATGGTCATATGGGTAATGTTTATCTTTGAAATTTTTTGGAATCCGGGCATGTGGGACCGAGGGTTGACTTTGTTGACTTTTTGAGTGGAGTTGGAAATCATTATAAATTGTTAAATTGTAAGCATTGGAGTATATTCTGATTGATTTGCACGTTGTTTGACTAGTTTCGGATCGTTTGGATTTGAGTCGAGGAGTTAGAGAGGCATTGGAGCCGGTTATGGAACTTCAACGAGGTAAGTCTCCTGTCTAACCTTGTGAGGAGAAAATTACCCCGTCGGTGTGATTCTTGTTTTATACTACATGTTGTGGGAGTTGCGCACGTATGAGGTGACGAGTGTCCGTGCGCATGCTAGAATTCCTGATTGTTGTTGGTTTTGATTTATGCACAGGATATTTTGACTAGTGAGTGTCACATGACTTGAACCTCGTCACTTCTTTACCTAGGTTAGTCTTGATACTTACTGGTACCGACCGTGGTACTCATGCTATACTTCTGCACATTTTTGTGCAGATCCAAGTGTTGGAGGTAGTGGATCTAGGCAGTGAGAGCTTCATTGACCGTGAGGATTCAAGGTAGCTACATTAACCATCATAGTCCTTTGAAGTCCTATCTGTATAATGATATTGTCATTTCATTTTTCGCACAATATTGTATTTTGAGATATTCTTATATTTTTCGTTAGAGCTCATGACTCTGTACTACCTAGTTCTGGAGAGATATTGTGATTATCGTCACTTTGGCTTGTATTACCTCTATTTCATATTTATACTAAAATCTACTTTATTATATTATATTTTTATTGATTTAACTGTTGTAACTGATCGGCTTACCTAGTATTAGAAACAAGGTGACATCACGACCCCTATGATGGGATTTAGGTTGTGACATAAACATACTTTCCTTTTATTCTTCCCGAGGTCGCTTAGATTTTTTACTTGACAATTTACATTTCTTTTTATACAGATAAATATTCTCAAAGAATTTAGCACTTTCTAATTTGATTACCGTATTAATATGAATATCGGAATTTTCTTATTATGAACCAGAAAGCGATATGCCTTACTATTTGTTCATATCCTATGAAAATGCAATCAATGATTTTCTGTCCAATATTTACCCTTTTGGGTTTAGGAACTTGCACTTTAGCCAAACACTTCCACACTTTAAAATATTTTTAAGTTGGGTTTCCTTCCTTTTTTATTTTTCATATGGAATGAATTGTGTGTTACTATGAGGAACTCGATTGAGTATTCGCTTAGCAGTAAGACTAGCTTCCCCCACAAGTTCTGGGGTAAATCAAAATTTATCAATAAGGCGTTCATCATCTCCTTTAATATTTTATTCATTCTTTCTGCAATTTCATTAGATTACAGTGAGTAAGGGGCAGTTCTCTGGTGAATAATTCTATATTCCCAACATATTTCTTCAAAAGGAGATTCATATTCGTCACCCTTATCACTTCTAATTATTTTGTTCTTTTTATTTAGTTGTGTTTCACCTTTATTTTTGTACTACTTGAATGAATCAATTACTTCATATTTACTATTAAGTAAGTAATAAAGCAATATTTAGTACTATCGTCAATAAAAGTTATGAAATACTTTTTTTCACAGTGAGAGGTATTGACTTCATATTACAAATATCTGTGTGAATTAACTCTAAAGGATTTAAATTCCTTTCAACTGACTTATGAGGATGTTTGACATACTTTGACACATATTTGACATTTCGAGTTATTGCAATCAAACTTAGGCAATACTTTCAAATTAACCATTTTTTGCAAAGTCTTGAAGTTGAAGTGACATAAATGTTCATGCCATAAATTATTTGATTCAAGCAAGTAAGAAGAAGCTTAAATTTTCTTTATATCAATGACAATTATATTTAGTTTGAAAAGGCCCTCGGTAAAGTAACATTTTCCTACATACATTTCATTCTTACTAACTATAACCTTGTAGGAAATAAAAACACACTTAAAGTCATTTTTGACTAGAAGTGATGTCGAGACTAAATTCTTTTGCATTTCAAGAACATGAAGGATATTGTTTAGAGTCATAATCTTGCCAGAAGTCATCTTCAAAGCTTTCTTGCTTGTTCCCTTGATTTTTGCAGTAGCAGAATTTACCATAAAACTGTCTCGTTGGGTCCAGCGGGAGCATAAGAAGTAAATAACTTCTTGTTAGTACAAACATGACGAGTGGCCCAGAATCAATCCACCATTCTATAGGATTTCCGATCAGGCTATATTCAGAAAGCATGTTACACAAGTTGTCCATTTCTTCCTTATTCTCAATCATGTTTGCTTGGCTTTTCTTTTTGTCCTTCTTTGGTGCACTACAGTCGACAACATTATGTCCAATATTTCTATAATTGTGGAAATTACCTTTGAAGTTCTTTTTCTTGGGTAATTCTTTGATGCAGACAACTTCTTTCGCTTTTTGCTCGTTGAAGCTTCCTCAATAATATTTGCTCCCATTATTGTTGAGTTTCCACGAGACTTCTTTTCTGCGGACCTAATGTCATCATCTTCAATCCTTAGGCGAACAATAAGGTCTTCAAGTGTCATCTATTTATGCTTATGTTTCAAGTAGTTCTTAAAGTCCTTCCACAGTAGAGGCAGCTTTTCAATTAATGATGCAACTTGAAATACTTCATTTATGACCGTACCTTCAATCATAAATTTATAAATAGTAATTTAATCAATATCTATAATAAAAATATTGATTCGACTTATACCTTCAGCAAGGAGGCCGTGAACAATTACTTGCAATTTTTGGACTTGAGTTATGACAAACTTGCTGTCAACCATTTTAAAGTCAAAGAACTTTGCGGCAACATACTTTTTAAGTCCAACATCTTCTGTCTTTTATTTCTTTTCAAGAGCGTTCCACAACTCTTTCGAAGTTTTCATGATACTATAAATATTGTAGTAGTGGTGGCAATTTAAGAAATAATATTTGCACAAGAAGTCAGAATGCTTCCATGCCCCCGTGATCACAAACCACTCATTATCTGAAGTTCCTTCTGCCAAGACTAGAACGTCCTCGTTCAAAAAATAGAAAAAAACAGAAGACGTTAGTTTAAGAAAATAAAAACAGAAAAATTCAAGCCTACAAGTTTCGTGTGTGTCCTTAAGGAATTTAATCCTCTCACAGTTACCCAAGGTTTCGGATTAATTTTTCCTAGAATAGAACGAAATAACTATTTTGTGATAGCGGCACTACAAATCATAAAACTTCGGTGAACTCAAATGGCGAAGCAAATCACACTAGATGCTTATGTTTTGCTTTGGAAAAATAATGCAGAAATACATAAGAGAGGGGGGAGAGTTTGCAGATTTTCGGTGGTGGAAAATAAGGCTCCATTTATAGCCAACGAACTTGAGTTCCAACAAGTGCAAAGATGCATGTCCGTTTGATAAGGTGTCTTTTCGGTAGAAATTATTTAAATTTCCGTTAAATAGACTGTTTGCCGAGAATTTGACCGTTGGAAAAATAATGCCGCAAATCCAAAAAAAATGGTCCAAATTAATTATCAATCAATTATATTAATTGACCAAATCCGAATCTGAGCGACGACGACAACGACGCGAGACTTGCTTTCTTTTCAACTCTTTAAAAGTTAGAAAAAGTGCTTCTATATATAAGCGCAAGAATTTTAAGGGACAAAGTTCTCGTGTAAAATGAACCAATTCAAAATTTTATTTTCCTCCATTATTCATTCATACCTCTTTTATCTAATAAATAAAATCCAACAAAACTTTTATCCGTTCTGTCTAGACGCAGTTCCCTCTAATGATGCATACCTATTTATATAAATATTGGTAATATTAAGTCTTCGATAACCAAAAAAATAATGGATTAGTTAGATTGAAAAGCATTCCCCACTATAATGTTATAATAATCTTTCCCCTTTTTCTATTTGCCATTTAAGATTTCGAGAAACCTATTAAAAAGTAAGGTAATAACATAAATCGTAAAAAAAAGTACTTCATGCGTTTTAGTTTAGTTATATTAGTATTTTCTTATTAGTCTGTTAAAAAAATGCCATTTATTAATTTAAAAACAATTAAATTTAACTTTTTTTTATCATTAATGAAAAAAATTATAGCCACATAAATATTATGACTTATTTAAATTAATAACTTCAAAAGTATTTCTCCCTTAAAGTAATGTCTTTTTGTAAAAAATTTATGTAAAGTGAAATTAATTTAAACCAAATTCTTCTAACAAACAAAAAGCAGGGGAGGGAGTAATGTTATTTTTACTCATTCCTCCCCTCTTTTGACGCCATTATTTCCGTAGCAAACGATCTACACCTGCACAGCTCCACTATCCTCTTCTAGCCGTATTTAACATCCAACACAAATCAACGCTTCTTATAGTTCCACGTCATCAATCCTCGTCTCTCTTCGTTCTCCAATCAAAACAAACCTCAATTACTTATAAATACAAAAACCACATCCATTCTTCTCCAACAAACTTTTCATCTTTCTCAAATCTTCGGTAAATTTCTACACTATTCCATGGCTCCGAAGGCAGAAAAGAAACCCGCCGAGAAGAATCCGGCACCGGAAAAGCCTGAAGTTCCGGCGGAGAAGAAGCCAAAAGCCGGTAAAAAACTCCCTAAAGACGTCGGTCCCGTAGCCGGAGAAAAGAAGAAGAAGAAGGTGAAGAAGAGTTCGGAGACGTACAAGATCTATATATTCAAAGTGCTAAAACAAGTGCATCCAGATATAGGAATTTCGAGCAAAGCGATGGGAATAATGAACAGTTTTATTAACGATATATTTGAGAAACTTGCTCAAGAAGCTTCTAAATTAGCGCGGTATAATAAGAAGCCTACAATTACGTCCAGGGAAATTCAGACGGCGGTTAGATTGGTGTTACCTGGTGAATTAGCGAAGCATGCTGTTTCTGAAGGGACTAAAGCTGTTACCAAGTTTACTAGCTCTTGAAATTTTTTAAGGATTGATTAGGTTATATTGGGAATTGAGAATTGGGGTTAGGGTTTCGTTCAATAGTATTAGTCGGTTAATTTTTGTTGGTTGATTTCATGTATGTTGGCTTTTCTATGGGATAATGTAAAGTACAATGCTGTTGCTTAGCAATGAAATCTGCTTTTTATGTATTCTTATTGGTTGTGTTTATTATTCAAGAATGCAATATTTATTGCTGTTTCGATTGATGAATGTTTATCCTTTTTTTTGCCTGTGTATGTTGTTGTATGATTTGCTTGTTCAAGATTTCTTGAACTGCAACTTGATCATCTTTTTGATTTTCTTGAAAATCTCTGGTAATAAACAGGTACTCTGTGCAACAAGTACTTACTGGCAAACTGGTAATTTGGTATATTTGCATCATGGATTTTAAGGTAAACTAACTCTTGTTATTCTGATTTCTCTCTTAGGAACTAGCTAGGATTGAGGTTTATACAAAGTTCAGTACTCTCTTTCTATATTTTGTAATGGTGCCTAGTACATTGTAATATGTACATGCTCATTATTTTTTGAAATGAAATTTTGATCTGATTGATTGATAGAATTAGAGTACGCGGATGAAACGACAGTGAAACTTAACCAGTTCATCTCCGACAGTTGCAGATTGAGAGCTTGCATGGGTAAGGTGGTGGATGTTTGAGCACTTAGAAGATCTGGATGAGGAAAAATGTCAAGGAATTTAGATTAGAAGTGATTTATTAATTTGGCATCTGCCAGTGTGGAGCATGTTTTCTTATGCTTTTTGATAGAATATTTTCTAAAATAAGAATATGCAATCCTGTGAAAGATCGACCATATGTTTAGCTATTAAGGACTCCATATTTTGCATTTTAACCTTTTCCAGAAAGCCTTCTCCTCTTAATTGTACCTAAACTTTATGCAGTAGACATTTATTCTGCAACCTTTAGATAATTCATTTTGAAACCACATTTCTTGTTTGGAAGAATCACTTTATCCTCTCTTAAGAAATGAAACTTGAGAAAAAACAAAGGCAGCCGATGCACTAAGCTTGCGCGTGATTCGGGGAAGGGCCGGACCCCTGCATTTCTATAAGAGGCTGGTTCCACGGCTTGAACCATTGACTTCCTGATCACGCGTGGCAGTATAAGAAATGAAACTTATACTGCTAAAAATTCCTTCCCACATAAAGTTCTTCTCAAGCATGTCAAGCTGTTGGAGAGTGGAGAAATGACATACTCCCTCCGTTCCAATTTATGTGAACTTGTTTGATTGGGTACAGAGTTTAAGAAAAAATAAAGACTTTTGAAATTTGTGGTCCTAAACAAATCAAAATGGGTTAGAGTATTTGTGTGGTTATAGAAGCTTCTCATTAAGGGTAGAATTGAAAGTTTAAGCTAAATTGTTTCCAAATTTAGAAAGAGGTCATTCTTTTTGTAACGGACCAAAAAGGAAATAGGTTCACGGAACGAAGGGAGTAGTATATATAGGTGGCCAAGCTGTCTTGGTCCTTTGGGACACTGTTAATCAGTCACTTCACCTATCAGCGAAAGACGGGTGTCATTTTTTCGGGCCAGCTACTGGCTTCTTGTTAGCTCCTTATCAACTCCAATTGTGGTGTATGTGCCTTTTGTCTTAGGTAGGGGTGGCAAATGGGCGGGTTGGGCTGAATTTGGGCGGGTCAAGATGGGTTAGGTCAATAAATGGGTCATTGCCCAACCCAGCCCAAAGTGTACTTGGGCTAAGATGGGCTGGGTCAAGATGGGCTAAACAATGGGTCATAACCCAACCCGCCCAACTTGACATTTTAGAACCATACTCATCTTACGTTAGAAAAAGTCTTTTAACTTAAAATGTGTAAGTTGGAAAAAATTTTGGGGGTGGTGGGGGGTGGGGGTGGGGTGGGGGATGATGTAGAAAAATGAAAAAAAAAAGAAAACAGATAAGAAAGATTAAAAAAAAGTAAATTTTTTTGAGGGGTTTGCGGGTGGGTGTGGTGGCAGGAATAGTAAATTAAAATACAAAAAAAAAGTAAAAAAAAATTTTTAAGGGGGGGGGGGGGGAAGGGCAGGGTGGGGTGGTGAAAAAAAAAAACAGAAAATTAAATTACAAAAAAAAAAAGTAAAAAAAAATTTTTAAGGGGAGGGGGGTTTTGCGGGAGTGGGGTGGGGTGGGGTGGGAGGGGGGGTGGATGGGTGCAAGAAAAAAAAATAGAAAATTGAAATAACAAAAAAAAAAAAATTTGAAGGGGGTGGGGGGAGGGGGGCAGGGGGGTGGATGTTTGCAGAAAAACAAAAGAACATAAAAATTGAAAATACAAAAAAAAGTAAAATTGGGGCAACTAAATATATTTCTATATAAGTTAGGTTGAGAAAAATGAAAGAAAAGTATTAAGAAAATATTCATGTAACTTTAAAAAGAAGAGCTAGAGATATAGAGAATTTATATTTCAATTACGAGATTTCTCGACAAATATCAAGCTTTTTGTACGTTCTAAGCAAACAAAAGTTGTTTATATGATTAATCGACTACGTAACGAAAAAATATTTAAGGGTTTAAAGAAATATTTTTTTCTAAAAAAAGTAGAAGGGCCGGCCTGCCCCAGCCCGCGGCCCTCTTAGGGTTGGGTTGGGATGGGCAATTTAAGGCCCATTCATATGGCGGTCCAGCCCGTCCTAGCCCATCAAATTTAAAAGCCCATGAGGCTTGAGCTAGGTTGGGCTGGCCTGGCGCATTTTGACAGCTCTAACCTAAACCAATGCAAAACTTTAAAAAATCCAATACTATTGTCATTCCTAGTATTCAATTGAACTTTTTTTGGTAGGATTAATATTGATTTGATTTTGCTTTGGGATTTATTTGAGTTACTAACTTTTATGGGCTTAAAATATATTTGATCATTCAAAAGTTCTAAGTCCAAACTTGAAATAATACATTAAAAGATAACTATGAAGAAGTTTAAAAAATATTTATAAATTACATTACAATAATTATTTTTATGTATAAAATATTATTAAATGTTTCGGTTTAACTTTTTTTAGTTAAAACCAACCAAACCAATTATGGCCGGGTTTTTTTTTTCAAACACCGAACTAAATCAAACCAAACCATAGTCGGATTTTTTTTTCTCGGTTTGACTCGAATTATCGATTTGGTGCGGTTTATCGATTTCCTTTGTAGACCCCTATTCTCATCTATGCTCGTCAAGACAACTTTGGTCTTTATAATAGAACAAATGCAACAGATTACTATTAATCTTTTATTGCTTCTCATAGGGATTACTTGGTGGAATGTCTAGGTTGGGAATGTTATCAGATACAAAACCAAGTTTTTTTTTATTATATATATAATGATTTAAAGGGAGATCGGGAAGGAGGTGTCTCTTTTTGCCCCTTTCTTGAGGTGCCAATTGAATCATGCCCATAACAACTGATTAAGTTGGCCTTAGACGCATAAAAGTCAGGAATACAATGTATGCGATGAAGCAGTAGCGTAAGTAGGAATTTTTGTAAACCGTGTTAATATTTGAAAAATATAAACAATTAATAAATCATTAAAACAATAAGCGGTGTCACTTTTTCTATTTATACCAAATATTGTTATTTTTCTTATGATCATATATATATATTTTTACGAAAAATTTTGACGAAGTGGTGTCACGTGAACCGCTTGAGATAAGGTGTCTACGCCCCTGAGACGAAGGTGCCTGTGTTAGGTGGGCCCGGGGAAGTTGTAGGTATTCGATGGAATAATCAAAGCGTACAAATTGTTGCGGATATCACTGTTATAAAAAATGAAATAAAAAAGTATGAGATAACTTGTAATTTAAAGATTGTTTCCTTGTTGATGTTAAATTATATCCTGGTCAAATCAGCAACAATTAATTAGTTAAAAGCTTATGGAAGTAGTTAAATAGTATTAACTTAGGTCATAAATTAGGAACGTTGGTTGAAATTGGAATAAGAGAATGAAGATTAATCAGCAACTCATTTTGCTTTTCTTGGCGAGAGAATGGAATACACAATTTTGATATATATGCATAACCCGGGATTACACACAAAAAAGGGTCCTTAGCTCAGTGGTAGAGCATTTGACTGCAGATCAAGAGGTCACCGGTTCGAACCCGGTAGGGCCCTTCCAATTTCATCTTATTTTAAAATTATCGACGTGCACAATTTCTCACTTTTATTGCAAAGATCAAAATACAAGAAGAAATGCAACTTATGAAACTTGTACTGCACTATTCAAATCAAACATTTTAGTTACTTAGTATAGAAGTTTTGAAATCAATTAGTAGAAGAGGAAGGAAAGAAAAAGAGAAGCTTCTGTCATTTGTTTTTCATTTGACAAGAAATGTTTAGTTGTATAAATAATTAGTGCTCGACTTATTTGCACATTTACCCACTTTTTTCTAGCAATTTAAAGTTTGCAACTGGCACTTAACGACACCATACTTCATTACTATTTGAATTTGTAATTCATAAGCATCCGTTTTACTTATTTTAAGCTGAATAGAGGACATAATAGCGGCACATTAACAATTTAAAACATGGCCGTACTTTCTTGAAAGGAATATTTTTCCTAATCACATCTTTTGTATTTGTTCAAACTCTTTGAACTTAAACAAACTGATACCTTTTAAATCATAAAAAATTAAAAAGAGAAGGATTTATTTTGAGGAGTCTCTCATTTCCTCACCTATTTGGCAAACCTCATGCTGATTCCTGTATTGCGTTCATCACAACTTTAGTCCCCAACCAGAAAAGGGTTTTATAAAAGCAGTAAAAAAAAAAATATGGCGTCGCCCGGACTCGAACCGGAGACCTTCAGTGTGTTAGACTGACGTGATAACCAACTACACCACGACACCTTGATGTTAAATTGTTTTTATATATTATAAAATACTAAATTCTGAGACACTTGATGCATTAATTGATGCGGTAAGGAGCTTTGACACAACTTAATTTTGTTAACAATCAAGAAATGAGTTGAGACTCATAAATTTCCAAAAAAAGATAGGCATTTAGCATTAAAGTACGCAACAAACCTAATAAGCGAGCCCCAGTACTGTGTTCAGAATTATATGGAAGGAGCAACAGGTTCTCTGACTTTATAACCAAACTTAAATATTTTGCTATAAACCTTAAAAGGTATCTATAGAATATAATTTTTTTAAATGGTATTTATTTAAAATAAATAAGGTGTTAACACCTTTGCTATAGGAGGTAAAAATTCCTAAAACAAATTACTCCTTATGTGTTTGGCTCAAAAGTTAACAATATACTTTGTAAGCTAAAAAACAATCAAAAGTAGAAAAAGGGTAAATCGTAATCAAATATAATAATCCTAGAGATGCAAAGATGATAATATTGTTGTAGATCTAGTATTGCAAAGAGACAGTATGAACTCAATAAGATATGTTCGTTTGAAGTAGAGATAGAGAGAGAAAGCCAGAAATTAGAGAGAGTTGTATTAGATCAGATGCCCTTTTTACAATGTGAAGGTCTCCTTTATATAATAGGAGACCTTCCTCGAAAGAATCAAAAAGTTACAAAGATAGGTAACGTCTTCCTAGTGAAGACATTGAGTCCTAAACGATGTCGCTTTTGCCCCCACGGCCGAGTCGTACCCGCTACGTTGGCAGGCGTACACTTATTGGGCATACCTACTGGCGTAGAGATGCTGAGGGTCAAATTTGACCCTATACAATTAGTCCCTCCGCTCGTTGGAGACGCATTCGGTGGGCGTCTTCGATGGGCGGAAACGTGAACCTCGGCTTAGGAGAATTTGACCTCGACCCGGGGCGGCAATACGAATGGAGTGAAATATATGACGTTGTTGAGCCACTGACGCGCGGCTTCCTTTTTGGAATGACGTCATCGCCTGTATGCATCATTATTATATTTGCCCCCGAGGCGGTTCAGAGGATGACGTGACATTTTGGTTTCCGGCGCACGTTTTGAATCATGACTCTTCGATTCCTGTGCAACTTATCCCTATAAGTATGAGAGAGCCCATGTTTGATGTTGATTCTCCTTTGAAAGTGTTAGGATAAAGTTGTAACTTTATTTTTAGAATAATTAAGAAGTTTAAGTAGATTTTGATTCTGAGTGGGTAATTTTGCTATATTTGGTGGAGGTAATACCTTTCTAGTTTCTAGTACCAGATACCTGCTTTCTAAGTTCCAACATGATATTGTCTAGTCACCAATAATTTATTCTCTAGATATGCTTTTGCATAGGTCATAACTCATAAGTAACATTATACTTAAAAATTCCATTACTATTCTTCGTTGAGTTTTTGCATTAATCAGTATACAAATGT
>NC_031990.1:79534823-79541147 GCF_001879085.1 Nicotiana attenuata
ACGCCGAGGCCAGATTGGTCGTATTCGAGGAGTTCTTAGCTGCGGGTCGAGCTACTGAGGCGGAGGTTCAAGAGCAACGGCGCATAGCCCGTGTCGCTCGTGAAACTTGTGGGTATAGTTCTGATTCCTCAGACCGGGCGGGCTATAACTCCGAAGACGTCAAACGTCTAGAATCCGGCTCTTGGATCTCTGCGGCCTATCAGGCTGAGGACGGCGGTGGACGAGGTGGTGGTCCGACGGGGGGCGGTGAACAGAATGGCGAAGCCCCTTAGGACTTGTATTCATTTTGTTTCGCTGTATTTGGAGACGTAAATGGGTCCTTTTGTACATGTATTTTTGGATGATAATGGAAGTTATACTTTTGTTGTTATTCTTTTCTTTTTGTACCTTTTATTTTCGGCCTTAATATTGTTGATGGCCTCAGCCGTGTGCGCAACTTCGACTATCGTCGAGTTACTCGCTATCATAGTCGAGCTGGGTCGACTTATCGACGTCGATGGCCTTAGCCATTATACCGTTGATGGCCTTAGCCATGTGCGTAACTTCAACTGTCATCGAGTTACTTGCCGTCGTAGTCGAGCTGGGTCGACTTATCGGCGTCGATGGCTTTCGCCATAATATCATTTATGGCCTTAGCCATGTACGTGACTTCGACTGTCGTCGAGTCGTTTACTCACCGTAGTCGAATCTAGGTCGACCGTTGGCGGCGATGGCCTTAGCCCTAATATAATTGATGGCCTTAGCCATGTAGGCGACTTCGACTGTTGTCGAGTCGTTTACTCACCTTAGTCGAATCTAGGTCGACCGTCGGCGGCGATGGCCTTAGCCCTAATATAATTGATGGCCTTAGCCATGTAGGCGACTTCGACTGTCGTCGAGTCGTTTGCTCACCGTAGTCGAATCTAGGTTGACCGTTGGCGGCGATGGCCTTAGCCATAATATAATTGATGGCCTTAGCCATGTAATCGACTTCGACTGTCATCGAGTCATTTGCTTACCGTAGTCGAATCTAGGTCGACCGTTGGCGGCGATGGCCTTAGCCATAATATAATTGATGGCCTTAGCCTTTCACACATTGGAGATGGCCGTAGCCTTTCATACATTGGAGATGGCCGTAGCCTTTCATACATCGGAGATGGCCGTAGCCTTTCATACATTGGAGATGGCCGTAGCCTTTCATACGTTGGAGATGGCCGTAGCCTTTCATACATTGGAGATCAAGCTAGTCCAGTCCCTTTATCATGTCGGCCTGGAGGTCGTAAGGAGAGGTTGATATGATAAACTTGTTTCGCAAGTATCTCCAAGTGTCTCCTCTGCCGCCTCGTTAAAAACCTCCCCGAGAAAACCCAATTGGGACAAAACTCGGGTAAGGGAAAAAGAGTACGACTCGGGAGACGCCTTTCAGAAGTGGAAATACTTGAGGCGAGTAACGTTCCAGTTGTTTTGGAGTGTTTTCTCTTCAATTGTTTCCAACTGGAATGCGCCTTTGCCGGCTACTACTGTGATTTTGTAGGGTCCTTCCCAGTTGGTGCCCAGTTTCCCTTCACTTGGGTCTCTGGATGCCAATGTCTTGGCTTTAAGGACATAGTCTCCCACCTTGAGTGGTCTTATTTTGGCCCTCTTGCCGTAGTATCTTTCGGCTTGTTGCATTTGGGCCACCATTCTGATATGGGCCATTTCTCTCCTTTCCTCAGCTTCGTCGAGGTCTTGGAGCCTGTTTGTGTCGTTTCCTGTTCCACTGGTGTGTGAATATCTTAGGCTTGGTTCGCCGACCTCGACGGGTATGACCGCATCGGTTCCGTAGACCAGCGAGTACGGTGTTTCCCCCGTGCTGGATTTGGGTGTGGTCCTGTGTGTCCACAATACTTCGGGTAGCAGCTCGGGCCATAGCCCTTTGGCGTCCTCGAGTTTCTTCTTTAGTATGTTTAATATTGTTTTGTTGGAGGATTCCGCTTGGCCGTTGGCGGCAGGGTGATATGGCGTGGAGAGTATCCTCTTGATGCGCCATTTCTCGAAGAATTCAGTTGTTTTTTGACCGATGAACTGTCGTCCGTTGTCACAACTGATTTCTTTGGGGATGCCCAAGCGGCATATAATATTTTTCCATCTGAAGGCGATCACTTCCTGTTCGCGTATTTGGGCATACGCTCCTGCTTCCACCCACTTGGAAAAATAGTCAGTTAAAACTAGCAGAAATCGTACCTTTCCTCGTCCCGCTGGTAGGGGACCGACTATGTCCATTCCCCATTTGATGAAGGGCCATGGGGAAGTGACCGAGTGAAGTGGTTCTCCTAGTTGGTGTATCATGGGGCATACTTTTGGCATTGTTCGCATCGGTGAACATATTCAGCTGCGTCTTTCTTCATAGTGGGCTAATAATAGCCGGCTCGTATTATGCAGCGCACGAGGGCGCGGTTGCCTGTATGGGCACCACAATGTCCTTCATGTACCTCTTCGAGCAGTGGCCGCATTTGTTGCGGCCCTAGACACTTGGCCAGGGTCCGACAAACGTCCTTTTGTAGAGCTCGTGGTTTATCAGGAAATACCGGGCGGCCTGTACGCGGAGCTTCTTGGCTTCTTTTTTGTCGAGGGGGAGTGTTCCATCCTGCATATAGGATACAAATTGGTTGCGCCAGTCCCAAGTCAAATTTAAAGAGAGTACCTCAGTGTGATCAGTGGCTGAATGGAGGAGGGTGACCACGCTTTCTTTATTGAAGTTTTTAGTGGCTGCGGCTAATTTTGCCAAGCCGTCTGCCTCAACGTTCTGTGCTCTCGGAACTTGTTCGAAGCGGCACTCGTCGAACTCGGTCATTAACCTGTGGATTTCTGACTGGTATATTTGCAACCTCTGCTCCTTGATTTGGTAAGTCCCGGTGACCTGGTTCACTACGAGCTGAGAGTCGCAATGGAGAATGAGTCGTCGAGCTCCATACTTGATGGCTAGTTTCAAACCTGCAATAACAGCCTCGTACTCGGCTTCGTTGTTAGTCATCTCGGGGCATCGTATGGACTGGCGAATTGTTTCGCCCGTGGGGACCTCGAGAACGAGTCCCAGTCCCGATCCCGAGGCGTTAGCGGCGCCATCAGTGTAAAGAGTCCATAGGTCGGCATTGGAGGGGGCACGGTGTGCCTCCAATTCCGCCTCTGGTAGTATCTCTGCGCTGAAGTCGGCAAGTACTTGCGACTTGATGGCGTTTCTTGGATGATATGAGATATCGTGCTCACTGAGCTCTATGGCCCATCGGGCGAGTCTGCCTGATAACTCAGGCTTGTGTAGGATACTTCTCAAGGGGAAGGTCGTCACTACCTTTATGGGGTGGCATTGGAAATAGGGTCGGAGCTTCCGTGAAGCTACGACCAATGCCAAAGCTAATTTTTCAAGGTGTGGATACCGTGTTTCGGCGTCCACTATGGTTTTGCTAATATAGTAAATAGAGATTGTGTACCTTCATTTTCACGAACTAGGACTGCGCTGACGGCGACCTCGGATACGGCCAAGTATACCAGCAGTGGCTCGCCTGGATTTGCTTTGGCTAGCAGTGGTGGTGAAGATAGGTACGCTTTCAATTTCCTTAGGGCCTCGACGCATTCCTCATTCCATTGTAACCCTTTGTCCTTTCTCAGCATATTGAAAAACTTATGGCATCTGTCGGAGGACCGTGAGATGAACCTAGACAAGGCGGCTATTCGCCCCGTCAACTTTTGCACCTGCTTTTTGCTGTTCAGTATCTCGGGTATTGCGTCTATCGCCTTGATCTGATCTGGATTGACTTCGATACCTCGTTGTGATATGAGAAACCCTAAGAATTTTCCTGATGCCACGCCGAAGGCGCATTTCTCGGGGTTCAGTTTCATCCCGTATCTTCTCAATATCTCGAAGGTTTCTTTCAGGTGGTCGATGTGGTCCTCTTTTCTTGTCGACTTTACCAGCATGTCGTCGATATAGACTTCCATAGTCTTACCGAGCTGCTCTTTGAACATTTTGGTGACCAGTCTCTGGTACGTAGCCCCTGCATTTTTGAGCCCGAAGGGCATTACCTTGTAGCAGTAAGTCCCTTGGTGGGTGATGAAAGTTGTCTTCTCTTGGTCCTCCTCGGCCATCATGATTTGATTGTAACCGGAGTAGGCGTCTAGGAAGCTCAGTAGTTCATGTCCTGCAGTGGCGTCGATCAGTTGGTCGATGTGGGGTAGTGGGAATGAATCCTTCGGGCATGCTTTGTTCAGATCACTGAAATCCACACACATTCTCCACTTCCCGTTTTTCTTTTTGACCATGACAACATTGGCGACCCACTCGGCGTACTTTGATTCTCTGATGGAGCCGTTGGCCAGTAACTCGTCTACTTCCTTACTGACCGCTTCGTTGATAGCGGCGTTGAATTTTCTCCTCATCTGTCGCACGGGCGGATGTAGTGGATCGACATTCAGCTTGTGGGTGGCGATGTCTCGCGGGATTCCCGGCATGTCTGAATAGGAAAAGGCGAACAAATCTGCATGGTTAGTTAAGAATTCATAATACTTACTTGGGTTGGCGAGACCGTGCCCGATATAGGCCTTCTTCGTAAGATCGGTTTCGTCCAATTGGACGGGGTCGAGATCTTCGACCGTTGCTTTACAGGCCTCCACGACGTCGGGGTCTTTGATGGCGTCCGTTGTCGGGTTGACCTTAGTCCCCGACACGGCTAATTGCTATGCCTCCGCGCTCGCCCCCTTTAGCTGTTGGGTGTGGGCGCAGTCTTGGGCTATTTTGTAGCATTCTTGTGCGGTGCGTGGTTCGCCTCGAATACTGAATACTCCCCATGGGGTAGGGAATTTGATCACTTGGTAGAGGCTTGAAGGGACCGCTCGCATGGCGTGTATCCACGGGCGTCCTATGATGACGTTGTACGCCGTTTCTTGGTTCATCACGTGGAAAGTTGTTTCCAGCGTGACTCCTCCCGCTAAGACGGGCAGTGCTATTTCTCCGGACGTCCGTTCCACTGCATTGTTAAAACCGGTTAGTGTTATGCAGGGCGGTATCACCCTATCCTCGAGTCCCATTTGTACGAGGACCCTTGGGTGGATAATACAGGCGCCGCTTCCGTCATTGATCATGACTCTTTTAACATCCGTATCAGCGATACGTAAAGTGATAACTAAAGCATCATAATGAGGGAAAGACAAACCGTCGGCATCAGACTTATCGAAGGTGATACTATCTTCGAAGTCGTCATACCGTTCATGGGCGATGGTCCGCTTTAGTCTGTGTGTGGTGGCGAACTTGACGTGATTGATCACTGACTCGTCGCCGCCTCCGACGATCATGTTTATCGTGCGCGCTGGGGAAGGTGGCTTCGGCGGCCCGTGGGGTTGTTCTCGTCCGCGTGCAAAGTTGATTTTCCCTTTGTCACTGAGTAATTCCCTCAGGTATCCCTGGTTCAGCATCCTGACCACCTCTTGCCGTAGGCCTATGCAGTCTTCGGTTTTGTGTCCCCGTTCCTGATGGAACTCACATAGGGCGTTTGATTTCCTTGTGGCAGGGTCTGATTTCATCTTCTGCGGCCACTGCACCTTGGTGCCCAGCTTCTCTAGTGCGTACACTATTTCTGAAGGAGATACACAAAAGTTATGGGCGGTTAATAAAGGGGGCGTACCTCTTTCGTTTCGGAGTGGGGCGACGTGTCGCTGTAGCGCGTCTGTATGCCTTGGTGGCGGATGGGAGGATCTGGTGTATGGCTGATGTCGATCTCTGTTGGAGCGGGGAAGTTGTTCTCGTCGTCCTTTGTTCCGTCGATCTCTCCTCGTTTCTGAGTGTATCGCTGTTAGCCGTTGGGTCGGCCCATTAAGATCGTCCTCGTCCGCTCGTACCTCGGCGCAATAGGCGTTGTGGATTTCCTCCCATGTGGTAGGGGGATATTTCATGAGGCGGCTCAGCAGCTTCTTGGTTGCCCTCGAACCATCCCTGCTTAGCCCGTTCTGGAAAGCGGCGACTGCCATACCTTCCGATACGTTTGGTAGACTCATCCTTACCCTGTTAAACCTTGCCAGGAAGTCCCTGAGTCCCTCTCCTGTGGTTTGCCTGAAGGCGAAGATGTCGTTGACCCTGGCCTCCGCTTTCTTCGCGCCTGCATGGGCTGTGACGAACTTATCCGCCATTTCCTCGAACGTCGATATTGCCTTAGCCGGTAGCTGAGAGTACCATGTTAAGGCCCCTCCTGTCAACGTCTCGCCAAACTTTTTCAGCAGTACCGACGGTACCTGTTCTTTCGATAGGTCGTTGCCCTTCACAGCGGTGACGTAGTGGATCAGATGATCCTCGGGATCTGTGGTTCCGTCATATACCCT
>NC_031990.1:79541518-79542374 GCF_001879085.1 Nicotiana attenuata
CCTTGTTTTCATTTTCCATTTCTTCCATCTTCTTTAGGATGGCTGTTAGCGTGCCACCGTTGGTTTGTGTCTCAATGGGTTTGTTATTCGCTAGTGTAACTTCCGGTTCACCCACGGCAGTAGTGGTACCTACCGTTGGTGTACATCCGATGTTACTTTGTGGTGACCTCTCAACCAAGCCACTTAGAGAGCTTGGTAGCCATCTTTCCAGTAGCTCTTTGACCGCTGAGGGTGCTTCCGTAACCGCAGATGTGGAAGCTCCTTTTTCGTGCAAGATCGTCAGACCTTCGGATGGGGAAGGTGAGATCTCTGCACCTGGTGTGATGCTAGGGGTTGCATTCAGGATGCCATCATCACTGGCCTCGTTGAGAGGGCCAAGGAGATTGGTAGTGACACCCAATATAGCTTTCGATCTTGTGTTATTTTCGGCCATTTTCTGTTTTTGGTGGTGTAGAGAATGGTAGATGGTTGATCTCTAGGTGGATACTATGGTTTTGATTCTCGAAATCCCCACAGACGGCGCCAAATTGTTTGGCTCAAAAGTTAACAATATACTTTGTAAGCTAAAAAACAATGAAAAATAGGAAAAGGGTAAATCGTATCAAATATAATAATCCTAGAGATATGCAAAGATGATAATATTGTTGTAGATCTAGTATTGCAAAGAGGCGGTATGAACTCAATAAGATACGTTCGTTTGAAGTAGAGATAGAGAGAGAAAGCCAGAAAAATGAGAGAGTTGTATTAGATCAGATGCCCCCTTTTACAATGCGAGGGTCTCCTTTATATAATAAGAGACCCTCCTCGAAAGAATCAAAAAGTTACAAAGACAGGTAACGTCTCCCTAGTGAAGACA
>NC_031990.1:79542474-79557775 GCF_001879085.1 Nicotiana attenuata
TCTTTTACGCCTATCTTTCAAGAGTTGGGGTTCAAGATCCCGCTCCAATGCTAGGTGGTGGATTTCTCGTTATTACGGGGTGCGCCCGGGGTCAGCTCACTCCTTCCTCTACAAATTGTTGCGATGCTTCATCAAGTACCGCGAATTGGCCCGTAGGGAGTCACGCTGCAGCATGTGCTGAGTCTCTACGCTCCCCAGAGAGTCCGCGCACTATGATTCGGGCGTGCCTCGTGGGTCGAGGCCTGGTCATGAGATTGGATGACAGAGGTCGACCCCCGCCCTTTCGAGCACTTGCTTTTATATCAGGACCCAACACTGGTGGCGGATGCTACTGGGTTCCCAGAAGGGCTGGAACCATGCACGTAAGTTCTTTAGCGGTTGAATTCCTCTATTCCCCTCTCTTATGATGTGCTTATGAGCATTAACTCGTGTCTTTTTTATAGCAGACAAAGGTCGCTTGCCGCCCCATTGCCTTGGATACTGCGAATGGGTCGAAGGCGCGTACTCCCCCATACGAGGGGATACGTCACGTGGGCGTCTTTCTAAGAGAGGCATGGCCGTAGGCCTGTGCAGGTAAAAAAATTGGTCTCTTCTTCTGTTCGCTGTGTTTCAGCTTTATTCATTAACCTTGTTTTCTTGTGATTAGGGAGGACGCGTTCGCGTCAGGCCCCTCAGTTTGGGCCTTCCGTCAGCCTGGTGCAGTTGCTCGGCTTACTGCAGCGCCAAAGTCGTGCTCAACACCGAGGCGGCATCAGTCGGGTCTTCAGCGGTTTCTTCACTCCATCACGGACCCTACTTCGGGACGAGGGCATCGGGGGTTGTGCGCCTAGAGCGGAGTCGCCATCAGGATGGGAGAGGGAGGAGAGGCCTGTTGATAAGGCGTAGGGTCGCGTTCGCGCCGGCTCCTCCTGTGGTAATTAATTTGGGATCCCCCGGCGGACGCGGTAGAGGAGGTGCTCTGCGGTGACTGCCCCTGAGGGCGGACAAACAATGGGGTTGCCCCTTCGGGTTTAGGGCGGTTGATGATATACCGTCGCGGTTCGGCGGCTCAATGGTGGTGGTCTCAGTCGCTGAGACGGGAGGGGTAGCTCCTCAGCGGCTACTAATGTGGGTGAGGAGGATGAGTCTGAATCCGACTTGGACCTCGACACGTCATATGTTTCCAGGAAGGCCCACCAATGCAGCGGTGCAGCGCCAGTAGGGCGATCTCCGTTTATCGAGGTTCCACGGAATTGAACTTATTGCTCCAGAGGAGAAGCAGTTGGGGCGCAGTTCGAGCTGGCTGTGCTCGGAGGCCGAGAATACGTCGCTGAGGGGCGGTTAAGCGATGTCGGGCTGATGAATGAAGTAGCCGCGGATGAGCTGAAGGTATGTACTGTTTACGTTGGTTCGCTCTTCTTACCTTAGGTTTATTCTTTTATTCTATCGTTGTCGTTTGCTTGGTGCAGTCTTATCTTTGTTGAGCTGGTTGGAGAGCATTCCGTCGAGCCAGGCTCACAGGGTCCGCTCGGGATATGTTTTTGCGGGGTTTGGAGAAGTATCGCCCGCTACCGTATTTGGATCAGTGTCGAGAGTTGCGGGAGTGCTTGCTGATCGGAACGATCCTCGTAGCCGGGCCTTGGTCGAAGAAGCTGGCGAGGCGGGAGGTTCAGATGCGGCAAGCACTTGGACAGGACGATGTTGCCGTCTTCGAGGACGCATGCGAGTATTATCTTGATCACGATTGATATGAAAGGGGATCGAGAGAGCTCTCAGTATAGTGCGCCACGGATAAAGAGAATGCGTTGTCGAATAATCTCGCAGTGCTTGTCCTAATGGGGCGCTCTCGCTCGGAAGCATGCTGCACAAGCACACCTAGGCAGTGAGCGAACGGCAGAGTCGACGGGTCAAACAAACTGCCACACGGAGCCATCTGACACGCCGCGCTGTATGTGGAGCGGGCTGCACGCCACCAAGGGAAAAAAGATATACTAGATCACTGACAATGAGAAACTACTTATATTACATTTGTCAAGCCAATAATTATCATGCTGGTTGAAGACGAATACTTACAATTGAATAAATCTACCAAAATATATGAAAGCCTGAACATTATCAGAGTAAATTGGAAACAACCGGGAATGTGGTACACACGCGCCGGGTGGGCGGACTACGACGGGCTCCACTGACCACGTCCCCCGCCTCTGGCTTTCAGCACTATTTGAAATGGGCATTCGTTTGCATACTGTTTTGAAAAAAAAATCATTTTCCCAAAGAGGTCATTTTAGAATTGAAGCGAGAAGTCATTAAAAGATCAATTGCTCAACTGTCGCAATGTGGCCTCTTTCTCGTACGGACACAGGAGGTTCACACTACTGCGGCATTGAAGGATAGACTATCCGCTGATTACGACATGGAATGAATCCCAACGAGCGGGATGTATGGAGTATAAGGATGTGTAGTAGCTCTTAGAGAGGCGAGTCCTCGAGGAGCGCGATTCGGCTACTAGTTTTATTTATCTTTTATTACCAACTGAGTTGATACTCACTTACTTCCTCGTTCTGCACTTCTCTGGAGTGCAAGGTTTACACGCGAGTAGTTTTATGGCACCCGGAATGGAATGGGCTGTTGGGAGGCAGGAGCTTGGAGGTAGGTATTTATAGCACGGGTGACTGCCACGGCGAGGATCACTCGCGCCTTGAAGAAGAGAGATCAGCAGCCGAGCCTATGTACAGTCTCGAATAGCCGCTTTATGCTTCCTGGCTCAAGGTGTCCATCTTGACAACTTGGTCTTTGTTATTGAGCGAGCCCAACGTGGTTATGACGGTAGAATAACATATGAGATTTTGCATGGTGTGGGAGGTTGAGGAATTGGGGGGACGTGAGAACCCTCCTCGCTGCGTGACCAAAGCTATTGACTCTCGGTGTGTGAGGTGAGGGCCCGGCGCGCGTCAATAAAGGCTCGTGTTATAGTAGCCGCGCATGCATGGAAGCGGGGCCGACGTATTGCGAGGCTTTTGAGAAATTACTGCTGTACGACCCACACACGAGGCTGACGCGGGACAGTTGTTAGGCGTGTCCCTTAGTGATCCGTTCTGGCACGAGGGGACGGACCATCAACCAGTGCGAGGGGAGCTCGGGGACCAAGGGGCACGAGAGGAGTAAGAAAGAGATGATTAATGCATTTTTTGGCTGTGCGTCCACTCGGTTCGTCGTTTGGTCGTTTAGATGTTTCTTGTTGTTTTTCTTTTGAAGACATAACACCGTTAGACAACTACTTTCTAGTGGAATTATCACTATTGATTATGTATGATTAAAGGATAGCGGATCCTCTTACAAAAGGCTTAACTAGAGAGGGAGTTGAGAAATCATCTAAGGGAATGGGACTATGGCCGAGGACAAGTCCACATGGCGGTAACTCTACCTAGAATTTTGGATGTTCCGAGATCTAGGTTCAAGGAGCTCAAACAAAGTTGTGATTTACCGGTTCAACATTGTCAAAGTAAAATCTTTGGTCCCTTCTCGTGATGAAGACAATGTTCAGTAACAAGGATAGAACTTTATACGTTCTTTAATGATTACCAAAGTTTGATGTGGTATTTATCAAATAGTGTCAATCTAAAGGATTACACGTTTAGGAATCACCTATGTAAGTGTGAAGTGAAAGCCACTTCAATGAGAATTTTGTAAGGCCAATTCTCTACACACTTATGAAACCAGGCGGTGTTCATGGCTGAAACGAACACAACAATGAGAACAAAAGACGGTTAAGGGTTGGTTGTGTGATATATGGTTGTCTAAGTATACACTAAAGTTCGACGGTTCAAAGATATCAAATCTACCGATTGACCGAGTATATCCGACATATGTTCACTACGGAAAGTTCAAAGGGAAACCTACTTATCCAGATGCGATTAATCCTTACTTGCAAATCACACAGCTTTCATCTATGATCATTCTTGTTACAGCCATTCCCATTCATGTGGGGGATTGTTGGACTTTAAAGGCATTGGGCTTCAAAGACTTTAAGCATTGGGCTTTAAAGTCTAAGAGTGTGAATTGGAAATGGTGGGAATGGAAGGAAATGAAAATTTGAATAAAGTGAGCTTTTGACTTGCACTTTGTCCCTCATTGGTGAGGGGCAACTACATTTGTGTGCTTATATATAGAATCACTTCTTAAAGCTCTTAAAAGGAGTTGAAGAGAATGAACCCTCGCGCCGTCGTCGTCGCTCGCTCGGCTCGGCTTCGGCTTTGGATTTGGATTTGGAAAATGATCGATAAGATTATTTTTGGACAAAATTTATTTAATTAATTAAATGCCAGATCACTGCTGAAGATTCAGAAGGATAGTCTGGCCGCGGTCCTGGCGTAATCGCGGTAGGACCGCGCCAGAACACTGCTGCAGATTCAGAAGGCTAGTTTGGCCGCGGTCCTGGCGTAACCGCGGTAGGACCGCGACAGGACGCGTAAACTTCTGAACAGACACCTTTTCCAGAACAAACATCACACCTCTTCCAATAATTGCCTATAAATTCTGAGGCATGGCTTCGTTTTTAACACACCAAAAACATTACAGAACTTCCTTCTTTCTGAAAATACTGCATTCTAATTCGCGGTCTCTCTCTCTCAAATTCGTAAGTGTGATTTTGCTCCGTTCTTTGAGTTCGTTGGTATCCTGCAGTTTGTATTGCCACTGTTGCAGGAAGGTTTATTCCGTTTCATCCTGGGAGGATTTAATCCATTACCTTGGCAACGTGTGAGGGGGTTAAAATTCCTTAAGGACGCACAAGCAAGTTGTGGACTCGGAATATTTCTTATTCTTTACACTTGTTGTCTGCTACTGTGTTAAAACACGAAATCAGAAAACTGTTAAAAAAATAAAAAAAACTGGAAAACAGGGACTACAGTTATGTTTTTGAAATATCAAACTTTAATTTTCTTTAATTTTTTCAAATTGAGCCACTAACGCCAAATCTTCATTTAATAGTACATGTTTCTATCAGGAAATTGGACACTGTTTGCGCTGTCTCTCTCTCTACAACACGACTGACCAAGAAAAGCCGCTCCTCCTATTTCTATTCTATAATCTATATACATACGGTCAGGGATATCAAAATATAAAAAAATTAAATACATTAACAAGTTTAAGAAAGTTACTTATAATAATTTTTCGGCGAAAAAGTGTCGATAGACAATCCCTTGATTGAATATGTCTCCGCCACTGCAAACACATCGATTACATCAATTAAATACACCACAAAGTACTAATTTTTTTTCTTTTTAGTTTGTTAAAAAAGGATGATGTTTTTTATATATTTATAAATAATTTAACTTTAAATTTCATATTTTATTTTTAATATACATATAAGTGACTATAATATGAATCAACATAGAATTTAAGAAAAGAAATAATGATTTTTAAAATTTGTGAGGTAACATGTGTCATAATATTTGTATGACTAAAGAACTTCTAAACATGGGCGTATCCAATGAACAAGCTATGGGTTCATCTAAACCCATAGCTTTCAGCTTAGATCATGTATATGTGTTTAAAAAATTTATTAAGTATATACAAATATTTACTAAATTTACTGGAATTATTTTATCGACTGTTTGATTTGGTATATTAAAAATAACATTCATTGCATAATTTTTTTGTTTGTAAAAATACCCTCTGCATTCTTTGGAAAGAAACTTAGAAATATTTTGAAAGCGCAATTATGTCTTTATATGTACATGCTTATCCATGTATAAAAAATTATTATATCATTAATGGCATAATGTGTTATGTATAAGAATAGTATTGAATAGAATATATAACTAATATATGTATTAATTTAATATAGACTAAATATTCTACCAAACAATGAATTAATAAGTACTACCAAAACTATTATGCCTAAATATTATCTTAGTTAATACATCCCGTTAAACGATCCCATAAAGTGTAATGGATATGTTCCGGCCAAACATCATTCACATAAGATGGAACTAAGTAAATAGGGTAAGCGTAGAGACGTAATTCTCAGGGATGCTATTTAGAGATTAACCAGTACTATTTTATTCAGAAATTTTAAATTAAAATTATTACTTTCAGGATAATTAAGAATATTTTTATCGCAGATAATCTATATTCTATTAAAAGGAGAGTAGTGAAGCATGTGGTTAAGCCAAGTGGCAAGCTAAAAAGAAGCCAATTGGCAATTTTAGGACAACATTAAAAATTTGAATTATAAATGGAAACACAATTAATGTAAGTAGTTTAATAAATCTTATACTCAATCTAAATAAATCTTAGACAAATCTAATCTATATATCTTCATTTAAATTTTTATTTATATGTATATTTGTAGCTATATCTCTATTTATATCTATATTGATCCACCCATAGATATTTTTTCTGTGTTAGCTAGAAATATGGAGTTAAAAGAATAACTAAAAATTATAATAGAAAAAAATAAAAAAATATAGAAAGACGTAGATTTAGATAACCTGTGATTATTTATACTTTGGAGTAAGTTAAAATAAAATTAAAATTTACTTAAGATATTAAAAGATTTATTAAGTTTAAAAATTAAATAAATTCAAGCGGCAAAATAAGATCTTACATAAAGTATATAAATTTTTATAAGGTAAGAAAAAACTCAAATGATTAGTAAAAAATATTTTAATAACAAGAATAATAATGTCATATTAAGATTGAAAAATCGTGCAAACGAATATTTTATACGTAAATATTACTACAATATTCAGATATAATGGGTTCAAACAATTAAGAAAATATTTTTTTGTGATTAATATTTGAATAGATCGGTAGTTAGTTTAAGTTTGAAAGTCATAACATAATTTTTTGAAAATGCAGTCAAATTTAGAGAATAGAATAATAAAACTTATTTGAATTTGAGAAAGTTTTTAAATTTTTGTCTATGTTATATTAGAATGAGTGTGGTATAAATAGATATTAAATTCAAACAAGCTAATAAAAATTCACATGACAATGGAATAATATTAAATATTGAATAATATAATATCAAAAATAAAAAATAAATAGAAATTTTTTTTTTGATTTTTTATCATAGAAAAAAACTGTAAAACTTATTTAAATTTGAGAGAGCAAGTTTTTTATATTATAATAAGAAAAGTCATAATATGAATAGGTCCACGTAACTCAAGCTTAATAGACAAAATCAAAAACTAAAAATATTGAATAATAGAAATAAATTAGAGATAATGTGAGGATATTTATAAATCATAAGTTTAGAAAATAAAATAAATTAAAATACAAACTTAAAATTAGAAAGGGAAAGGCTAATTAAATTTGAAACTAGAAAGTTGTTAAAATTAAATATACAATACTTAAAATATTAGAAAAATTATGTTAAATTATTAAAAATTTACTATTAGAAATAATTGAATTTGAAATTAGAAAGTTGTTAAAACTATGATTAGAATGCTCAAACTATGGATACTATCACGAAATTGAAGTCTTATTTATGAAAAAAAATAACTAAAATGCAAAATAAATTTCTAATATAGGTAGTTATACTAATGAAAATTAAAAATTAAATTTGTATTAAAGCTAAAAAGAAAGAAAATTTACATAAGAAATAAGTTGACAGTGAAAATATTACTACAACATTTAGATATAATATGTTCAAAACAACTAAGTAACTTTTCTATGATTAATATCTTAATCGAGTGCAGTTAGTATAAGTTTGAAAGCATAGCATAATTTTTTGAAACTGCGTTCCAATTTAGAAAAAAATTAAATGATAATAATTATTTGAATTGAGATGAGATTTTTTTTATTTCATAATTTTTTTATTTTGGAAATTATTAAGAAAAGAAATAAAATGTCAGTAAACATATTACTACATAAATATAATATGTTCAAACCATTAAGAAATTATTTTTCTAATATAATAAAATTTTAAGAATATAAAATAACTTTTAAAAATTAAATTTATATATATATATATATATATATATATATGTATGTATAACTGCATCTAAATCAAAAATAATTATAAGAGAACTCAATACATTTGAAACATAATCATCAAGTAACTTAAGTATTAATATTTTAGCCTACATATATTTTACAATTTAAAATAAAGTATGATATTATTTTGGTTATAGGTAAAAAATTAATGTAAAAACTAATTAAAATTTATAGTAGGGAAGAGAATGTATAGAAATAGACATAGTGTGAGGATACTTATATTTTAAATTAATTTAAAAATAAATAAATTAAAAAATTAAATTATATTATTAATATTACAATAAATTTAATTGATTAAAAAATTTCGAATGAGAGTATAAAAGCATAAAAATATACCAAATTTCATGAATAAAACATTTCTATTTATTAAAGACTATTAAAATAATAATAAGAAAGACATTAATTTAATTATTAAGCTAGTAAAATATTATATGATAGTACAAAAATATTAAATAATAAATAATGCAATAACTATAAGAAAAAAATAAAAGAAAAAAGAATTTGCGTACAATAATGTGATGAATAAGACATATTTAACTTTTAGATAAAAACAAAGTGATGGTAAGAAGTTTGTTAAAATAATATGATCTATTGCGCTCAACCAAGACAAATCACAACATGATATGTTTAGTATTCTTTAATGTTGATTAGCAAAACGAAATGCAAGACTAAAATCAAGGGTTAGGTTGCTACAAATATATAAAAAAAATAAGTTATACACTGCGAGATTTGAACAATAATTTCATATCTACTTCATAATAATATCTAATGTTATATAATTTTTATCCGAGGGGTTTATATTTTAAGGTTATTTGCACATGATTCAAACAACCTACATCATAATTTAACATGATTTATATCCGCGCATCACACGGATACTTATACTAGTTAAATTGAAAAACTAAAATTCGAGACTCACTGGCTAATTCCTAAATAACAGGTTTTTAGAGCGGATACATGGTATCATTTCTACATAACTACTACTACTACTACATATATAATCAACACGAATATTTCTTTTTCCAACATTTACAAGTCCTAGAGGTGATGTTTGTTCACCCGCTCTTCAAACTCCGCTCAATGACTCATCGTTTTCAAATCTACCATTCTCTCATACTGTCTGTTCCTTAAATTTAATATTACCTTCTCTTTACATTTTCTTAAACTAAAACCAAAACCCAGAAAATTAAACCAATAAACAGAAATGAAATGCTTCTATTTTACAAAGGACGAAGAAGAAGGGGCAACATTAAGTTCAAGGGAATCAAAAGTTTCATGGGTTCGTTCATTAAGCGTCGCATCGAGCAGTGCAACCGTTGATACGCGGAGGTCACGGTCCGAGTTGGACTCGGAGTCGAGGGATTATACTGACTCGTTCGAGTTTTACGAGTTTTTGACTCAGCGACGAGCTAATGATCTGCGAGTTTTTGGGTTTTATGAGCTGAAATTAGCGACGAAAGGTTTCAGCAGAAGTTTAATGATCGGAGAAGGAGGTTTTGGGTGTGTGTATAGAGGAGTTGTTGGTGAATTGGAAGTTGCTGTTAAACGATTGAATCGCCATGGATTCCAGGCATGCTTTTCTCCTTAATTTCAAATAAAATTAAGTTATATACAGTACAAAGATTATTATTATTTTCACTGTTGTTTTGCCCACGATATTTATACAGTGAGTCAAGTGTAATTAACAGTAAATTAAAATCTTGAAAATAAGGCATGTCACAAGTTATAATATGTAAATGTGATCTGATAGTGTAAACATTTTCCACGTCATCAGTGGATATTAGTTAAATTCTAATTGGTAACCTAGTAAAAATGGTCTAATATGCAATTACAGGCTAAAAAAAAGATAATAAATTCTCTGTATGGTTATAATGTGAATAATTACTGGGGCTGATAAGCTATGTGAATTTTGTCTAACATTACTATTATTTTGTCATTTCGATATACCCGGTGGAATAGTCGATGTGCGCAAGAGCTGGACCGAACACCACTATTAAAAAAGAAAAGGAAATGGCATGAAGTTTTCTATTTTTTATTATATAAAAGATATTAATGTAAAGCACTTAATTCTGAAATTGAACAAAATAATGGTCGAAAACTGTTAAATTGAAAGGGAATGATGATGATGATGTATCGTGGTTGTTGTTCTTCTTATTGTTTGTTCTTGTTCTTGTTGTAGTTATTGTTATTATTATTAGGATGGGAGGTTAATAATATTCTATTCAAGAAAAAGACTGATTATTTTTTTATAATCTGCTAGAAAAAAAAACTTAATTTGGGAAATAACTGGTGATAAGATTCAAAAACTAGGACCTCGAGATCATCCACTCGGATATGATAGATTTGGTCTTCAAGTTTATTTCTTTACCTATCACCTTTCAGCTCAGTTATCTTATGTGTTTCATAAGGTAAAGCTGAGTTATTCTACAATCATCTTATGTGTTTCATTTTTCTGTGGTCTAGTATTCAGGGGCATAAGGAGTGGATTAATGAAGTAAACTTTTTAGGTGTAGTGAAGCACCCAAATCTAGTGAAGTTAATCGGCTATTGTGCTGAGGATGATGAAAGAGGGATGCAACGTCTTTTAGTTTATGAACTCATGCGTAACAAAAGCTTGGAGGACCATCTATTGTCCCGATCATCAGCTCCTCTCGCCTGGACTTTGAGATTAAAAATTGCCCAAGATGCAGCTCGTGGATTAGCATATCTGCATGAAGAAATGGATTTTCAGGTGATTTAGACTTCTTTTCAGAATCCATTACGTGTTTTCTCAAGTGGTAGTTCATGTGTTTTTTAATTACCTCGCCCCATTTCTTTCTTCAAGATTTCCTTGCTAAAGAAAAAGTTTCGTACATTACTGCACTAGAAATTCAGTTCAAGGAAGAGGGTTGAAATCATCCCATTAATATTTTTCTTTTTAAGGAAGAAAAATCCATTTGTTGTCTTTCAGTCCCTTTATATTGAGTAAATGCAATGACTTAATCCTTTGAATCATGTTGGAAAGGTGAACTAGCTTACCGAATATTTTCCTGATTCTTATCAAAATGAAAAGTAGTTCGCTTAGCTAAAGTGCTACCGATGTTAAAAACAGGATTTAGTAATATTCTGAGAAAGGTAACAAAAGGACAGACGTAAATTAAATCTTAATTGATCATCGACCGGAGGATAGTAGAATACATGACATGAATAGAAGCAAAAAGGAACTTGGAAGACGAGCAAATGAGATATGGTGGGATGACAGGTAAGAAGCCAAAAAGGAAAATCATTTAGCTGGATTTTTGTAAACAAGACAAATCTGATGTTCATCCAAGCTTAAAGCAGTCCCTTTGTTCAAACTGCTTCATATACCTAATTCGCCATTTATTTGCATGGTTTCTGAACAAGTTACCAAAAAATAAGTCGTCTCACTTAGAACAATTGGCCTACTGGATGTGGAGCGCTGCACGTTCTGACAATTCTGAAATTTGGATGGTAATTGCATTTGCGTTTCTACGGATAGTCAAAGTTATATCTTTTAGAATGAATCAGATAATTTTAAGTTTGTTGATTTCAGAGTGAACTCACTAAAACTTTCTTATAAATGTGTTGGTAAACTCCTAAGAAAAACCATGACATTATTGGTGCATGGAAGCCCAATTCAAACTTCAGTTTGACTATCAACAGAGATGGCAGATATCTTCCCCGGTCCCTTGATATATTCAGGATTGCAGCCTCTTATCAGCAGTACCAACTGCTAACCTTTGACATTTCTGGTTTTAGAAGTTGTCCTTATGTTATTTTTCCGCTGCTGTCTTTGGTTCAGTTGATATTTCGAGACTTCAAGCCATCAAATATTCTTCTGGATGAAGACTTTAATGCAAAGCTTTCAGATTTTGGACTGGCTCGGCAAGGTCCAGCTGCAGGACTAAGCCATGTGTCAACATCAGTAAGTATTTCTTTTCCATCCCTTTTTTCTCGTCAATGGGATGGGGATTCCCTGGTATTCCTTGGGTTTCAACTTTCAACATGGACCTCATATGTTTTTTATTCTTCTAAAGTTTGGAGCAGAATGATCATGGTGTTCTGGAACTGTTTATCATGCCTTTGATTACGGTAGATATTTTCTCTTTGCGTATTGCCTGACATAGCAAGTCTTCAGGTCGTTGGTACAGTAGGCTATGCGGCCCCCGAATATGTCCAGACTGGAAGACTCACTGCTAAAAGTGATGTTTGGAGCTTTGGAGTTGTTCTCTATGAACTTATCACAGGAAGGAGAGTGTTGGAACGAAACCTTCCTCGAGCTGAGCAAAAACTACTGGAATGGGTGAGACCCTATGTTTCAGACTCAAAGAAATTTCATTTTATTATTGACCCTCGGCTTGAAGGCCATGATTGTGTCAAGTCAGCTCAGAGACTCGCATTACTGGCCAACAAATGCCTCGCAAAGAATCCAAGATCTCGCCCTAAAATGAGTGAGGTCGTTGATACACTCGGGAATATCATAGCTGATGCAGCAGCTCAAGGTGAATCAGTGCCTGAGACTGCAAAAGAAGCAGTAGTTGAAAACGAAGAAGCTGCAGAAGTAGGTGTCGACACAAAGGAAGAAGGAAGAGAGGAAGTTGAATCAGGAAAACCGGAAAGCAATAATCAAAAGTGGAGTTTCGATTTCAAAGAAATGGTCAGCTTTAGGAACAAATCTATTGGTAAGTTAGATTGGAGGAATTGGACAGCAGGTTTAGTCAAAACATCATAACATACTGCCCCTCGTGTTCTGCAGACCCTGGCTGATGGAGCATTTTTGTTTTTTAGAATGGAGATATCGGCACATTATCAAAAAAAAAAAAAAAAAGAAAGAAAGAGAATGGAGATATCAGCAACTTTGCTACATATTTTCTGCAAAGAGGTGTAAATTTAGTAGGAGCGTCTCCAGGTCCATTTTCCTAATCTTGTATTTGGCCTAGGAAGGGTTAGTTCACAATTGGAATGCATTTCCACTTGTAGTTTGTATAGGGAACAATCCTTTTCTCTTTTAAGTGTAATCCTTCACAGAGACAACTATTTGGATCAGCACATCCAGTCTCACTACAATGGTTGAGAGCTACTTAGAGGGCAATATGTTCTATGAACTTAGTTTGCTATATTGTATTCAACCCTTAAATTAATGAAAGAGGCTCCTTTCTCTTTTTCCTGCACTTCTCTTCAAGCCAACATCCAGTTATGATTCATAAAGCCCACGGTCAAGGGCTGTCGAGCCTCGCTTTCCATGATGCTCTCCCTGCCAGTGTGTTGGTGTCGCGTCGATGAAGGTTTAAGGTCTCTTTCCTTCTTTACCGAAAAGCTAGTAATTTTATATCTTCTTGAAAGGAACCGGAGTTTTTTTGCCTCCAAAGAGTATAAAGAAGCAGAGTTTCATCCCAACAAACTAGACTCATGTATTAAAGCGTTATGTTAACGAACGACATTTGCTGGATTCAAATTATAGTGTAATGACTGTGAATCTCGACAACCATATTGGTCATTGCTGTCTAGCATTGGGCGTTTGCACCTAACTAATCAATTAACCTTAAGAATCAATAAGTTAAAAGTGAAGATATATATCACTTAACCATGGTTTAGTATAAAAAAGTGTATATGCAATACATGTCTTACGCTCATATAAGACAGATATGTTTTATACTCATTGGCTTGATATAAATATCTGGTGCAGGTAAGTTTTTACTACCATATGACTATGTCGCATCCAATCTTAAATTGAGCTTTGCTCTACCTTATTTTTATTATAATATAATTGGTCCAATTGAATTACAATACAAAAATTAACTTAATGCATATGTTGGGGGCTTTGAAAATGTTGTCGATAACCAAGAATTCTTCAACAAAAAACCAAAAAAAAAAAAAAAAAAGAACTACTCTTGTGAATAATGGAATAGAAGAATTAACCTAAATAACTGCCCACCCATTCGTTAAATTTAAAAATAATAGGTAAATATATAATATTTGTATAATTAAGTGTAATCTTTGTACAATTTACGTATAAAAATGTGCGACCGATTAGTCTACTTAACAATCTTCCAAATTTGGCCCAATTTCATGGACCACGACCTGATTTCTGAAGGTAGTCTTATTCCCGTGGCGGCCCTTTTACCACATGTGGTTCTGCCCTCTTCGACCAAGCAAAAGGCACATGGTTTGAAGTCGGGATGAATGAACTACCTCTCCGGAAGAGTTCTTTTTTCTTTATCTATCTTCTTTTACTGTTCATCGGTGGGGAGCTTTGGAGCAACAATTAAGTTATTTTCGTGTGACCTACAGGTCGCGGGTTCATAGAATCAGCTACTGATACTTGCATCAGGATAAGTTGTCTATATCACAAACCCTTGTGTTCAGGGGCGGACCTAGTGCATAGGTTACGGGTTCCCGAAAACCCAGTAACTCTTGCGTAGACCCTGTATTTATATTAAAAAATTCACTAAATATTGGTAAATATTTGACTGTGAACCCAGTTATTATTATATATTAATATGAAATTACGGTAGGAACCCATAAGCCTCAAATCCTGAATCCGCCTCTGCTTGTGGTGCAACAATTCCCTGAATCTTGCAGAAACGGGAGAACACCAGGCTGCCCTTAGTCTCTTACTGCTCGTGGGCCTCGCACTAAAAGGGCAGTATACCCGATTCATATTATTTATCTTTCAAGATCTTTGCAATCTTTATGAAAAATACTCTCTTCGTTCACTTTTACTCGTCTATAATGGACTTTGCACTCTCCTTAAAAAATAATAAATAAAATAAATATTTTACCATAATACCCATAACAGTGATAAAATTTTAAAAAGTCTTGGAAAATAAGTAGTTAATAATAAGGATAAAATAGGAATATAGTTATCTTTTTCTTGATTTGCTGAATGGACAAGTAAAAATAAAAATATATATTTGATATAGTTAAAGGTGGAAGTATTCAATTCATAGCTTTAATTATAAGCTATTAGTGTAGATTACCTTTTATGTTTTTCCAAAAGATCGCATTGAATTAAAACTCCACTAATTGGAGCAGTAAAAAAAAAAAGTAATAAATGCTTTTTATTTTCCAAAAATGTCAAATATTTTGAAATAAATTCGATTTTTCAAAGTGACTCATCTCCCATGGCTTCTTGATAGGGATATTTTTTCTATATATACTATAATAAAGACTTATACAGAAATGTTCTGGACCTCCCCCCCCCCCCCCCCCTCCAATCTTGGTAACTTTTGTTTAGTTCCACTTGAATTTCATGTGGTCTTTAGTACACCCCTCCCCCCCCCTCCCCCCCCCCCCCCCCCGAACTTGAAAATTTGAT
>NC_031990.1:79557795-79584301 GCF_001879085.1 Nicotiana attenuata
AACTTGAAAATTTGATAGTCTTGACCCCCTAAATGTTTATATGGCAAAGAGCGTGAGTACACGAATCGAAAATTAACTTCCAAGTGGGGTATTTTTCAAATATTAATTGTCACATAATCAAATAAAATAATTTATTTATTCCAATTATATTTCTCGTTGTTTCTTCTTAATATAAATTACATATTTTATCCCAATTATATTTTTTTAGATATAATGAATATAAGTTTTTTTTTAGCAAATATTGCCTAGTGGCTAATATATATATATATGAATTCAATGTTTACAATTTGTCCAAAACCAAATCTAAAGTATATGAAGCTACAACTTGCTACACTATGTAATCTAATTATTACAACAGATAGAATAGCCAAATCCCAACATAAGGTGTCGAGTGTATTCGGGGCGGCTCAATAAGTTAGGTGGCCTAAAGCCAAACTTTAATATGAGGTACTTTTAAAAAATCATATATATTTTTAATTAAAATATATTTTTCTAGCTTTTTGAGAATAAAATTACTTAAAAATTTTCGCATAAACTATTTAATGTCTCATGTGCAGTATGATCATAAGTAATAGAACATAATTCAAGAAGTTGATAACTTTATATTAAAAGAATTTTTTAATGTTTCAATATACTTGTTGCAATGATTAAAACTTGAGGAAAAAAATAGAGCTTAAAAGTGTATTACATATTTTCTAATGATTAATGTAATCCTTTTTTTTAATATAAAATATTTTACTTTTCTACTTTGAAATACTTAATATTTTCTTAAAAAGATTTGGGGCCTCACGAGAAGAGTTGTGGTGGGATGGATGGCATATCTCCTTCTTTAATCAAGAGTATTCGGTTTTAGTATTTGGAAAGAAAAAAAAATCCCTTGTAAGGAACAATTCCACGTTAATGGACTTTACACGGTACGAATTTGAATTAATCAATGCCCAAATTAAATATCGGACATCAAATAAAAATTGGGGCCCCCAAAATTCTGGGACCTAAAAACCACCCCTTTAGTGGCTTTACCCTGTGGCCGCCCTTGAGTGTATCTACAAGCTTTCAACCAAAAAAAAAAAGTATCTACAAGCTTAGCGCAAAATCCTATGTCGCACCTCCAAAGCTCTCACCGGGCGCCAAGTTTTGCATTTCAAAGGACAAGGCAAATGAGAATCTCCATGCAATACCAACAACTTCTGGGAATGACCAAGTAACCCAACAATATGCAAATGCTATACGTATGAGTATAACCATCCAACCTGTGCTTTAATAATATATAACATGATATGCCTCTCTTCCTTATATCAATGACAGGCTGCAGATTTGACCCAGAAACACGCATGAGATGATCCATGAGCTTCCTGTAGGATCCTGTATATAGGCAACATTCCTGCACTGAGAACAACCAATATGCACTGCAACAACATCTCCAGATTGGGCATGTTAACACACCAATACCACTGAACAATGTCATTACAATGCACCTATTGACAATAGCAGACCACACCATATGAAGAACCATTGGATTCCAGCTTAAGTACACACACTTCCAGTATAACATACTTAGGATATATAATGACCTAAAGCTAGACCTTAAAGCTTGATGAGCTCTTTTGTGAGGAGCAATACACTGGCTCATTGTGTTAATGTTTCCATATACCTTAAGAGCACTACCAGAATGAGCATGATAGCATGCTAACACCAGAATGAGCATTAATATAAGTTTCAGCTATGATTTCTTATCTCTCTTTTTTTCCGGTCCAAATCTATAAATTTAGTTGAATCTCCATTTATTTTAGCCAAAGAAAAAAAAAAGATCTAGCAAAAGTAATGAAGTTCAAATGGTGTATTTTCTACAACTAAGAAATATTGTGTATTTTTATTTTTATGCAATAACTATTTATTTAAACTATGCATTTTTCTTTTTTCGAGTGAAATTCGTAAATATTTGGTCGCTATTTTTAGCTAAAATATTTATTAGCCAATATATGAAGTTCCAACAACATATATTTTTTTTAGATGCAAATGATAATATTTCGAATTGTATATTTCTTTTCTTTTTTTCTGATCAAATATGTAAAAGTAACTTGATTAAAATATTTTTATCTTTTTTGTCAAATAAAAAAATTATAGTCAAAATAACGTTGTTTCAAATTGTTATTCTTTTTACATATTTTGGCACAAAAAATGGTTTAAATAGTGGTAAACTTAAAAAGATAAAAATATATATTTTATTATAAAAAAATCACATGGATAAAAAAATTTATGCGGCAGCGCATTGTCACATTCCCATGGATTGTCAGCGTCCAGGGGGCCGAGGTTATGAAATTGCAAAGTTCAAGGGGGGTCCCGAACTATTCTTTCAGTTTTCAATAAATATCTTAACAATTTAAACAATTTATATACAATCCCCTTAAAAGGATCTCACCTAAGGGTATCTAACGGGCCGGGTCAACCCGTTTCCGGACCGGTCCAGATCGGTTGAAACCTGAGCCGGTCCGGACCGGTACAAAGGGGGACGGGTGGGCTGGGTTAATGGGGTAAGGGAGTTGGTCCATTTACCTTGGGGCAACCGGTTAACCGGCCCGGTCAAACCCGGTCAACGGGATTTACTGTAGAACCGGTTTACCCGCCTGGACCGGCCCGGCCCAGACCGGTATAACGACTACTTTCATTTTTTATTTTTTTTAATGGGGCCTGACTTTTTCTGACCGTTGGCAACGGTCTTCTGGCCCTTGGGGCCGTTGCCCAACGACAGATTTGCACAAATAGCCCATTTTTGGGCCTTTTTTTTTAAATTAACACCTTTTGTAATTACCTAATTAGCCCTTTGAAAAACTACAAATACACCCTCCCTCTTCTTCATTTCTTCACTCATCTCTCATTTCTCAAACTCATATTCTCAATTATCATTCTCTCATTCATCACCTAAAGTGCAATTAAGTATTTGGCACTCCTTTTTTTTTGGAATTTCATTTATCGTATTATTTAATATTTGAAGTTTGAAGTTTGAACAATTGATGTTTCTTCATGGTAACATTGGAGTTGCGAAATCATTAAGTGTTCAATTTATTGCTGAATTCGGTGCACTCCCTCCAACTCTTTCTCTTATGTACTATTTAATTTGCATATTTAATTTTTGCTAGTAGTTAAATTTTCACAATATATTTAATGCTGCAAAAAGAGTTTGTAATAAGGTTACTAATCGAAAAAATAAAAAATGAGGTAGTACTTCAGCATCTAGTAGTAATTTAAATGACTCTACACATATTCTTGAAATATTACCTGATAATAATATAGATTATGAACAATTACAGGAAGATTTCGGTATAAAAGATAATGAATTAGAAATGGAAGATGAGATACCACTTACACCTAGTAGTATTGGCGTCACGACCCAATTTAGGATTGTGAGCGGCGCTTAGGAGCAAGTGCTCCCAAATAAGCCTCATCGCTAATTTTATAGAAAATCGGACAGAGTTTTCCCTGTTTTTGGACTATCCCAAAATATTTCCTGTCTCAAATCAGCAACCAAACATCCTAATATCATACCAAACAATTGACAGCTTGTCAATTAACCAATACAAGTTTCCACTATAACTAAACCACCAACTAACCACTAGAAATACTAATTTATCTCCAACTTTGATAAATGAGAACGATACTCAACATAAGACTATAATAACAAAAGAATACTCATGACACTAAAATAATGACTATGGAGCGACTCTAAGAGTTTAAAGAAAGACCATAAAAATAAATAAAAATCTTTGCCCACGCGAACAAATGCGAGGCTCACCGAGAACTATCAACCTGTGCGCTCTAATTAATGAAATCCTCGCCTGCGTCAACTGCTGTCTCTGTAAAAAAAATTAGCGGGGAATGAGTCGCTAGCTCAGTGAGTAATAACACTTAACCACAACCGTTTTTGATTGGGGACAAGTCAGAAATACATGCTTGTATAATAAAATTCAGAAATTATAATAAAAATAAAATGCCCTTTCAAAACGGTAAGAATAATCAGTCTCATTATGTATTTCCTGTAACAGAAATCAATTTAACAATTCGGTAATAAACTCGATAAGCACTGTATCATATCAATTCCTTATGTTTGGGAGGTTTCCAAGAAAGGATCATGTATCTGTATCACTGTCTGGACCCCTTCGTAAAAAGAGTCAAATATAACGGTAGGTCCCTTCTCGAGGGAACTGTAACTGTATGCTAGTTCTACCTTCCCACTAGCGAGGGTTATAACTGTACTCGGTAATCGGTAAATACAAGGTGCACTAGGTCTAACGAACCCGCCGTTAGCTACGGGATCCTTCAAAGTCTCCTCCAATTTATACTCTTTCTTGTAAACAGTAAATACTCGTACAAAAGCATTTTCAAAATAATAAAGGGCATAATTTCTTATCAAATCTTGAAATTTTATTTCAGTAATGCTGAGCGTGTCTCAAGTAACAGTGAAACATGTCTAGTAACAATGACAATAATTTAAACAACTATAACATCTCAAGTAACGGTAAAACATATCTAGTAATGATGAAAATATTTAGATTAACCGCTAAACATCTCAACTAACTGTTCGGTACCATATCAAGTAAAGGACTTGTCCCACATGAAATTTCAAAGCACCGGTAACACATTTATTTTTCAAAATCATATATAAACCATGCAGGTTATGAAAACACAAATTGCGGTAAGATTACTACTCACAGTACTCATGCGAAATACCAAACTCGTCACCTCGAACGATCCGTACGACTCTCTTCAACCAATCTATAACCACATCAATACCGATCTTGTGTTAATTGCCTCATTTAGGCTAAATTCATCACTAATTTAGGATACCCAATCCTCCAAGTTTCATATTTTATCATCAATGTCACCGAATTATATTTACCCATGCTATGGGTAATTTAGATTAGTCCAAAATCTTTTAAATGAAAAGGCAATTTATATAGTTTATTCCCTGTACTATTTAATTTCCTTAATCATGTATAAAATTCGAAACTTAAATATTATTGTCCACAATATACCTTTTTTTTTATTAAATTTTCAATACCCGATAAAATCCCATACGCAGAAATCGGGGTTTAAAGGAATCCACCAGAAACTAAAGAAGAATCAACAGAACGGAAAAACTAACCTTTTTTTTTGCCGAAGGATAGTTTTCAGTTGAAGCTGCTATATATGTCCAATCTTTCTTCCTTTAATTGTAAATTTTACTGCCAACAATTTCCTTTCCTCACTTGTTTGTCAATAACGTTGATGTCCAAGTAGTTGTTCCAGCAACTACTCCTTTTGTTTCTTTAAGTTTGGAGTTGGGTTTCCCAATCCCTAAATCCCGTCATGTGTTAATAGGATGTGCCTTGGCCCATGCAATTCTTTTTTTTTCTTTTATTTATTAGGCTAATGACTTAAATGTCCTAACTTAAGTATCGAGTATTACATTCTCCCCACCTTATGAAATTTGGTCCCCGAATTTAAATCAAGTGCCTACCTGTAGACTCAAATAAGTGAGGATACTTGACTCATATAGCATCTTCCACTTCCCATGTAGCTTCTTCAACTGTATGATTTCTCCATAAGACCTTCATAAACACTATTTCTTTTGACCGTAGTTTTGTTATTATTTATTTGTCTATCAACAATAGCCACCGGCTCCTCCTCGTAAGTCAACTTCTCATCAAGCGGTATAGTCGGTGCTTCAAACACTTGAGAGAAGTCTATTATACATTTTCTTAGCACAACCTAGGAGAAAGTGCCAACAATAAGCCATAGCTTCTACTCGTTCAAGTATCTCGTACGGATACATAAACCTCGAACTCAACTTATGTCTTTTCCCGAATCGCATCACGCCTTTCATAGGGGAGACTCGTAGGAGCACTCTATCCCCAATTGTGAATACTAAATCTCTTCTTCTCTTATCTACATAAGACCTTTGTCCGCTTTTAGCTTTGAGTAATATCAATTGGATCCTATCAATAGCTTCTTGTACTAAGTCGGGTCTCAATTAGTTAGTCTCACCAGCTTCAAACCATCAAATAGGAGAACGACATCTCCTACCATACAATGCTTCGTACCGTGCCATCTGAATGCTAGACTGAAAATTATTTGTGTAGGAAAGTTCAACTAAAGGTAGATAAGCATCCCAATTACCTCCAAATTCAAGAATACATGTTCTCAACATATCCTCCAAGATCTTTATAGTACGTTCAGACTTCCCGTCTGTCTGTCCGTTGATGTAATGCAGTATTAAGATCTACTCGTGTACCCAATGCTTCTTGAAAAGATATTCAAGGCGTGCGCTAAATTTTGATTCTCTATAAGGAATGGTGAATAATAGAACCTATGGACTCGGACAATTTTCCATTTATGTATCTGTGCATACTTCAACTCATTGTAAGAAGTTTTGACTAGAAAGAAGTGTGCCTACTATATAAGTCAATTTACAATTTCCCAGATATAATCATAACCTCTAATTGTTTGAGGTGTCTGTCACAAAGTTCACTAAATTCTATTTCATTTTCACTTTGGAACTCGAGTTGTTGTAGTGGTCTTGCAAGTCGCAAATTCTTGCCTTGACATGCTAGCAAGTCAAATAGTTAGAAACAGGAAAAAAAACCTTTCCCCTTTCATTTCTCCCAAATACAATTTTCTTCTAGTTATGGTACATCTTATTGGACCCTAAATGTACAGTGTATCTAGAGTAGTGAGCTCCTCATGAATAACTTGTCTTAATCCATCTATATTTGCTACACATAACCTGCTACTTAGTCGAAGAATACCATCACTATCAATAGTCATATTCTTGCTTCTACTAGCTAAGGTCTCATCTCGATATTACATAATCGCTCATCTTTATATTGAGTGAACTTTATGTGTTCCACTAGTGAAGACTTGGCTTTATTACAAGCCAACAATGTCTCTTAATTTTCCATACTAAACTTGATACAAGTATCATTTAGTCTCTACATATTTTAAGCCAAAAGTCTCTTTTGACAAAACTATATGTGCCAAATCGCTCATAGATTTTTCTGCTCAATGCATCAGCCACAATATTGGACTTTCCATAACGATACCAAGTAAAACAATCATAGTCATTGGGTAGTTTCATCTACCAAAACTGTCGAAGATTTAGATGCCTGCGCTGAAAAATATTCTTTAAGCTCTTGTGGTCAGTATAAATCTCACAATTTTTGCAGTATAAGTAATGCCTCCAAACCTTCAAAGCCAAAACCACTGCAACTAACTCTAAATCATGAGTAAGATAGTGTAGGTCATGCTTGAATTGTCTCGAAGCATAGGATATAACACGATTATATGCATAAGAACACATCCTAATTCATCCTTAAAGCATCAAAAAAATATCGCGAGTCCTCCAAAACCTGTTGGTAAGGCTAATACTAGGGTAGTTGTTAAACATGTTTTGGGTCCCTAAAGCTCTGCTCACATTCCTTTGTCCATTGGAACTTTGCATTTTTGTGTGTGTGTGTGTGTGTTAACTAGGTTAGTGACGCTGCTATTTTGGAAATATCGTATGCCAAATTTCGGTAGTAGTCTGCCAAGCCAAGTTGCTGCAGATATCTATAGCAATAGCTGATCTTTGCCATTTTTGAATTGTTTCTATCTTCTTAGAATTTATCATAATCACATCCTTAGTTACAATATGCCCGAGGAATGCCACCGAGTCTAGCTAAAATTCATGCTTCAAGAACTTGGTAACAAGCTAATTTTTCAGCAGCATCTATAACATAGTTTTTTTTTCCAAGTAAATCTTCGTGTTCTTTCTAGCTACAAGAATATACTAAATATCATAAATAACGACCATGATACTTTTTTCCAGAAACAACTTGAACACCATATTCATTATATATATGAATGCGGCTAGAGGATTGGCCAGTCCGAAAGGCATCACAAGTAACTCATAATGTTTGTACTAAGTTCTAGAGGCTTACATCGAAATATCTTCCTTTCTTATTCTAAGCTGATGATAACCAGACTAAAGATCAATCTTTTAAAAGTGGGAGGCTCCTTGTAACTAATCAAACAAGTCATCTATACGAGACAATGTATTGCATATTGTTATCTTNTAAAAATTTAGAAACTTTATATAAAAATACATATATATAGGTGTAATAATAAATTTAAATAGCTACTTTTATAGTCGGTTTGGTTCGATTTTTTTCGGTTATTTTTTTATTAAAACCAAAACCAAACCAAATTTGATCGGTTTTTAAAATTCAAAATCAAAACCAAACCAAACCTAAAAAGTATCGGTTTTTTTGGTCGGTTTGGTTTGGTTTTCGGTTTGGTTCGATTTTTCGGGTTTTTATGAACACCCCTATTGTTCACCGGCCTGGAATATAATATTGTCTATTTTGGCCAAGTTTATAGGGTTTTTCCCAAAAAGTGTCAAGCTATTAAGAGATTAAGCTTATATCTTATACGTAGGCTCCCAACATATTTTTTCAGCTACCAATATAGGAATTTGTATGCCACCCATATCGTTAGAGTATTTATCTGCCATCACCATACTCGTCCTGCTGAACCTCGACCTTGATACTAATTGTTGGACTAAAACGGCTCAATGTTACCCGCATGGTCAGAGTATTTATCAGTCTTCATCATATTCTTCTCGAACCTAGGCTCTGATACTAGTTTTAATGTTTTCTCCAAAAAGCCTCACATTATTAAGAGATTCATATACCTTATATGTATGCTTTCAATCTTTTCAATTACCAATTTAAACTTTATTCGCACACTCAACACTCCTTTCCCGTGACACATGAAGGTTAGGTGCTACACTGCTAGTTAGTGTGTGTGTGTGTGTATATATATATATATATATATATATATAATAAAAGTGGGAAGCCCTTAATTAAAAGTCAAATTATATAAATACCCTTTTAAATAATTTAAATATCTTACTTATAAAAATATAGTTTAATAATAATTTTAATTTAGAAGAAAACATCTAATTTGATTTGATGTGTCCTTTTTGAAAGATTGTGTCTTTTTAATAAGCAACTAAACGTCCTTTTTCAAATTTATTTAGCCTTTGTTTTACTGAAAAATTATACTCCTATTTAAACATAAAGGTGTACTGTCACGATCCAATTTAGGATTGTGACAGGCGCTTAGGAGCAAGTGCTCCCAAGTAAGCCTCATCGGTAATTTTACAGAAAATCGGACAGAGTTTTCCCTGTTTTTGGACTATCCCAAAAAATTTCCTATCTTAAATCAGCAACCAAACATCCTAATATCATACCAAACAATTGACAACTTGTCAATTAACCAATACAAGTCTCCATCATAACTAAACCACCAACTAACCACTAGAAATATTAATTTATCTCCAACTTTGATAAATGAGAACGATACTCAACATAAGACTATCATAACAAAAGAATACTCATGACACTAAAACAATGACTATGGAGCGACTCTAAGAGTTTAAATAAAGACCATAAAATAAATAAAAAACTTTGCCCACGCGAACAAATGCGAGGCTCACCGAAAACTATCAACCTGTGCGCTCTAATTAACGAAATCCTCGCCTGCGTCAACTGCTGTCTCTGTAAAAAAAATTAGCGGGGAATGAGTCGCTAGCTCAATGAGTAATAACACTTAACCACAACCGTTTTTGATTGGGGACAAGTCAGAAATACATGCTTGTATAATAAAATTCAGAAATTGTCATAAAAATAAAATGCCCTTTCAAAACGGTAAGAATAATCAGTCTCATTATGTATTTCCTGTAACAGAAATCAATTTAATAATTCGGTAATAAACTCGGTAAGCACTGTATCATATCAATTCCTTATGTTTGGGAGGTTTCCAAGAAAGGATCATGTATCCGTATCACTGTGTGGACCCCTTCGTAAAAGGAGTCAAATATAACGGTAGGTCCCTTCTCGAGGGAAAACTGTAACTGTATGCTAGTTCTACCTTCCGACTAGCGAGGGCTATAACTGTACTCGGTAATCGGTAAATACAAGGTGCACCAGGTCTAATGAACCCGCCGTTAGCTACGGGATCCTTCAAAGTCTCCTCCAATTTATACTCTTTCTTGTAAACAGTAAATACTCGTACAAAAGCATTTTCAAAATAATAAAGGGCATATAATTTCTTATCAAGTCTTGAAATTTTATTTCAGTAACGGTGAGCGTGTCTCAAGTAACAGTGAAACATGTCTAGTAACAATGATAATAATTTAAACAACTGTAATATCTCAAGTATCAGTAAAACATATCTAGTAATGATTAAAATATTTAGATTAACTGCTAAACATCTCAACTAACTGTTCGATACCATATCAAGTAAAGGACTTGTCCCACATGAAATTTCAAAGCATCGGTAACACATTTATTTTTCAAAATCATATATAAACCATGCAGGTTATGAAAAACAAATTGCGGTAAGATTACTACTCACAGTACTCATGCGAAATACCAAACTCGTCACCTCGAACAATCCGTACGACTCTCTTCAACCAATCTATAACCACATCAACACCGATCTTGTGTTAATTGCCTCATTTAGGCTAAATTCATCACTAATTTAGGATACCCAATCCTCCAAGTTTCATATTTTATCATCAATTTCACCGAATTATATTTACCCATGCTATGAGTAATTTGGATTAGTCCAAAATCTTTTAAATGAAAAGGCAATTTATATAGTTTATTCCCTATACTATTTAATTTCCTTAATTATGTATATAATTCGAAACTTAAATATTATTATCCACAATATCCCTTTTTTTTGTATTAAATTTTCAATACCCGATAAAATCCCATACACAGAAATCGGGGTTTAAAGGAATCCACCAGAAACTAAAGAAGAATCAACAGAACGGAAAAACGAGCTTTTTTTTTTTGCCGAATGATAGTTTTCAGTTGAAGCAGCTATATATGTCCAATCTTTCTTCCTTTAATTGTAAATTTTACTGCCAACAATTTTCTTTCCTCACTTGCTTGTCAATAACATTGATGTCCAAGTAGTTGTTCCAGCAACTACTCCTTTTGTTTCTTTAAGTTTGGAGTTGGGTTTCCCAATCCCTAAATCCCGTCATTTGTTAATAGGATGGGCCTTGGCCCATGCAATTCTTTTTTTTTCTTTTATTTATTAGGCTAATGACTTAAATGTCCTAACTTAAGTATCGAGTATTACAATTGGAGCTGGTAGTAGGGGTGGTGGTCGTGGTGCTAGTAGTAGACCACCTGTGGCCCCGACTAGTAATCGGAGAAAAAGAAGTAAGGTTTGAAATTTTTTTGACGAAATAGAAGGTACTGATAGAGTTAAATGCAAACTTTGTAATGATACTTTTAAACATAAGACTGGAGGACAATTAGGGGGACTAGGATACTTAGTAGACATATGAGAATTGAGCATCCTATAGAATGGGGCTCTGATGGAGATGGAAATCAAGCAACTCTAAACCCTACTACTGGAGGTCTTATGAAATATGATAAAATGAAGGATCGTGAGGAGTTAGCAAAAACAATTTCTTTGGGTTGTCTACCTTTTTCTTTTGCTTCTTCATCATATCTTGTTATGTATATTCAAAGGATTTATAATCCTTTATTTAAAGGTATCCCTAGAGGTACTTGTAGATCTGATATCTTTAGACTTCATGGATAATATCAAGCATACATACGTTATTTGTTTAGCCACCTTCCTTGTAGAGTTTCTCTAACTTCTGATATTAGCCATGCTGTTAATGGAAATAATTATTTGACAATTACATGTCATTGGATAGATGATAATTATTGTATGCAAAAACGTATTATCGCTTTTAAATTTGATGAATATTAGAGTCATACTGCTGTGTTTATAAGTACTACTATTTGCGAAGTTGTTGAATTTTATAATCTCAAGCAAAAATCGAGTTTTGGTTCGAACCTCGTTTGACCAAGCGGCCCGGGGTCGATTTTTGAATTTTTGGGGAAAATGATAGAAAACCTATAATCTAGCATTGGGATTGAATTCTTTAGCATTTATTGATATTGTTAAATTAATTTGGGTTAGATTGTCACGACCCAATTCCCAAACCCGGTCGTGATGGCGCCTCTCGTAAGGCCAAGGCCAGCCAACAGAACATCGATACTTCTTTAATAGTTACTTAGCATGAATAAGTCTAAAACATTAATAAAATTTATCATAAGTGCGGAAGAGAAGTGATAAAACAGGGGACCATCCCGACACAGCCCGAAATCGGGGTGTCACAAGTCACGAGCTACTACAGAGTTTACTAGAATTCTACAAAGTCTGAACTAGGAACAAAGTCTGAAGATAGTGTAAATACAGAAGATAAGGGAGAAAACGGGGCTATGGACGTCGACAGCTACCTCGTCACTCCTAGTCCGCCTGGTCTGGAAGGAATCAGTGCTCAGGAACGAACTCAGCTATGCCTATATCTGCACACACGGTGCAGGGAGTAATATGAGTACTTCGACCCAGTGAGTAATAAAAATAAATAATGACTGAAAGCATGAAATCTCATGAAGGCACAATAACGCTATCTCAAACAGTAAAATCAGTTAAGCCTTAAAACAGTAAAGGATTTCAAACAGTCGGCAATAAGCCCCAAGTATGGCAATAAGCCCAAGCCATAGTGAAAAACAACAAGTCGTAGTCAAATACGCGATAAAGTATCAACCGGACTGGACCAAGTCACAATCCCCAATGGTAAATGACCCCGCACTCGCCATTGAACGCGTGTCTCATCTCAACATAGCACTACGTTGTGCAAATCCAGGGTTTCAAACCCTCAGGACATCATTTAAAATCATTACTCACCTCTAGCCGGCCAAAAGTCTAGCTCGCTATGCCCTTTCCTCTCGGATCGACCTCCTCGTGCGCCAAGTCTGACCAAAACCACAAGGAATACGTTACAATAGGCTAAGGGAACACAACCAAATCGAAAAGACTCGAAAAATATCGAAAATCACGAAATTGGCAAAACCCGACCCCCGGGCCCATTTCTCGAAAAATCAGAAAATTAACATCACCGGATTCCTTACCTCGCCACGAGTCTATACATATCAAATTTACCAAAATCCGAGCTCAAATGCTCCCTCAAACCCCAAATTTTCATTCAAAAAGTCAAGCCCTAATTCTTCCCTTTTTAATCAAATTTCCATAAATTTAAGTGTTGAATCCACAATTAAATGATATTTCTAGGCCATAAGACTCACCTCCAATCGATCCCAGTCGAAAACCTCTTTAATCCTCGTCAAAAAGCTCTCAAGGTTGTTCAAAAATGGTGGAAATGGACTAAGCTTCGCGGATGAAATAATATAAAAACCCTTCTGCCCAGGTGCCAATTCCTTCTACGTGAACGCGAAAGCCTTCTCGCGTTCGCGATGCCCAAAAAATATCACTGACCAAATTAACCCTTCGCGATTTGTCCATCCCGCGAACGCGAGGCTTCAGCGGGCTCCACTACGCGAACGCGTCCCATTGACCGCGAACGCGATGCACAGGTTGCTCCTCCTACGCGAACGCGGACCCCATGGTCGCGAACGCGATGAATAAACTCGGCAGGACCCCAGGCCCCTTCTACGCGAACGCGAAGCCATACTCGCGAACGCGATGGTCCAGAAAATAGCCTTCCGCGAACGCGATGGACCACCCGTGAACGCGAAGGCAAAACTTGGCCTGCACAGCTGCTGCATATTTCTGCTGCAATTCCAAGTTCAAATCTTCCCGTTTAGCCATCCGAAATCACCCCGAGGCCCCCGGGACCTCAACCAAAAGCTCAAACATGATCCAACACCTTATTCAAACTTGCTCGAATCATCAAAACACCACAAATAACACCTAAACCATCAAATTACATCAAATTCAAGCCTAAGTTCATCCAAATCTTCCGAAACTCGCATTCGATCAAAAATCCAACCAAAACACCTCCGAATGATCTGAAATTTTGCACACACATCCAAAATCACCTAACGAAGCTACAGAAACTCTCGGAATTCCATTCCGACCCTCGGATCAAAATCTCACCTACCAACCGGAATTCGCCAAAATACTAACTTCGCCAATTCAAACCTATTTCTACACCGGACCTCCAAAATCAATTCCAATCACACTCCTAAGTCACAAATCATCCCCCGAAGCTAACCGAATCACCAAAAATCACATCCGAGCCCTCTAACTCATAGGTCAACGTCCGGTTGACTTTTTCCAAAACAAGCCTTCCTTAAGGAGACTAAGTGTCTCATTTCCATCCAAAACCAATCCAATTTGACTCATTCACCCGAGACTCTTATAGTAAGACATACGGAAGCAGAAAATGGGGGAAACGGGGCGGTAACTCACGTGACGAAGGGCCGGGTCATCACATAGATACAAGTAAATTGGAGGGGAATTCTAAAGGAAAAGCGGTGTTTGAGGCTTGAGTTGGCCGTGGAAGTTCGAGGTAAGTGTTTGGTCTAACCTTAGCTTGAGGGAATAGGTGTTGTGCCTTGTTTGCTATGTGCTAGTGTAGTGTACGACGTATAGGTATAGTGACGAGTGTCTATACGTTGGTGTCAAGCATGCCCATGGGTCTTAAATTATGATCATTGTGTTTCTTAATAAGCACTACGTATGCCTAAATTGTTGATTATCCACGTTGAGTAAGGTTTATGATTTTCTTCTTGGTATTGGGTTATTATTGAGCATTGGCTATAGTTGAGGTTCAATTGTGAAGTTGATTATTGCTACAAGTTTGGTTATAGCTGATTCCTTTGCCGGGACGTATTAAATTCTTATTGTTGATTCCCTTGCCGGGACGTATTTATACTTATTGTTGATTCCCTTGCCGGGATATTGTTGTTGCTATTGTTTGGGTGAGGAAAGAGTGATAAAGCACGAAGGGTGATGTCGTGCACATTTATACTTATGCATATGGTGAGGAAAGAGTGATAAAGCACGAAGGGTGACGCCGTGTACATTTACATTGATATTGATGCATTGGTGAGGATTGAGAGTAAAAGCACAAAGGGTGATGCCGTGCACATTTTCATTACTTGATTGCATTGGTGAGGATTGAGAGTAAAAGTACGAAGGGTGATGCCGTGCACATTTTCATTACTTGATTGCATTGGTGAGGATTGAGAGTAAAAGCACGAAGGATGATGCCGTGCACTTATTGCCTGTTTGTTTTGATTTCTTGCTGTTTTCGGTTCAAATACCTTAGTTGTTTTATTCCACTATTACTGCCATTCTTTATGTTGGTATTTCCCCCATAGCCTGTTACCCCTCCCCGTTACTTTTGAATTACTTCTATTACTATTATTCTGCTAGATACTGTGTGACTGCAGGTTAATTATTTGTTGTGTCCTAGCCTCGTCACTACTTCGCCGAGGTTACGCTCGACACTTACCAGCACATGGGGTCGGTTGTGCTGATACTACACTCTGCACTCTTTTGTGCAGATCCCGGTACTGGAGCATATGGACCTTAGCTAGGGGTTGTTGCCTTCAGTCCATCGGAGACCCGAGGTAGTCCTGCAGGCGTCCACAGGCCTTGGCGTCCCCTTCCTATCTAGTTTATTTCTGTTCTTTTCTATTTCAGAGACAGACATGTACTTTCTTGTTCAGACCCTATTTGTAGTTTTTCTTAGATAGTCCGTGAGATTGTAACACCAGTTCTGGGTAGTTTATGTTTATGGATTCGTATTGGTGTTAGCTAAATTGTTAAATTTCCTTCTTCCGCTTTATTATTTCCGCTGCTTATTATATGTTAACTTGAAATTATTAAGAAATTAAAAATGAAAAGGGTAAATTAACCAGAATAGCTGCCTTGCCTAGCTTTCTCTAGTAGGTGCCATCACGACTCCCGAGGGTGGGAAATCCGGGTCGTGACAGTTTTCTTGCAAGTGATTAATTAAAATATGCTTTGGGGTTTATATTTCAATTTTGAAGGAGATTGGTTAAGTATAGAGTAGGTTTTAGGTAAAAATTCAAATTGAAACTAGAAGGAGAAGAAGTTGTAAAAATTGTACGATAATTGTATCATAATTGCATCTGAATTATATATGATACATCAATACCTAAAACATAATTGTATCATACTTGTATCACAATTGTATCTAACTTGTATATGATACATTAATACCTAAAATAATGCCTGATGTAATACTAATACAATTCACGATACAATTATGATATAATTATTTAATGGATTGGATTTGTGTCGCATAAGAATCATCACAATTAAGGATGACATGTTACACCTCACACTTTTCCCCTCATCAGAAGTTGGAATTAATGGGGCTTTTAAGCGTAACCAATCGGACGTTGACAAAGGGTGATTATGAATTCCATCAGATTGTACTAGCTGCCCCCAACCGGGGACACTGACCGATGCGGGACGACCCATTTAGCACTTGGGGCGGTAGAATTTTTAAAACCTGATATAAAAAGTAGCGCAGCTTCTCTCTCTTTCATCTTACGCAATCCCATCAGCTTCTAGTTCTTACAAAATATTCTCAAGCTCCTTCTAAGAACTTTTATAATGATTCAAGGCTATTCTAAGGCGAACCTAGCAGAATTTAACGAAAAGAGTCTCTTGATCCTGACTAAGTCAGTTATTTTCTTGTTATACTAATTTTGGAGATTTATTTGGAAGTGAAGAGAATCACCATAGAAGTGTAAGAATCCAGAAAGTGTAGTTAGTTCTTCAAAAGGTATGTAAGGCAGTCTTCTTTCTTGGCATGACTTGGTATAAGCGCTTCTTCCTAAATGATCCTTATGTTGTAAGCCTATATTGGTCTAAGTCTTTCTTGAAATATTGTTCATATTCTTGTATGTTCTTTACCGGTGGCATTTTATTATCCAGTCTAAGATATTTCCAGATAATATCTTGAGGTTGTGAAATTTAGTTCATTCCTAATCTAACTTTGATATCTCTAATAATTGACCTTGCATTGTACTGTTACATATATGTTTCTTTTACTAAATCGAGCCCTCGATGAGGCCCGGTACGGAATGATGTATTAGAAGATATTATCGAGCCCTCTATGAGGCAGCGTACAAAATGATATATCATGTAATATTACCGAGTCCTCTTGAGATCGGGTGCGCTGAGTGTTGTTGAGGCTGGGTGATAAGTTGATATTTTACCAACTTATCTCGTCGTTAATCTTAGATTTTGCTATGTTTGATTGAGTAAATCACGTGTTTAATGTCGTTTACATCCATTTTACAGGTTTTATGTGATTTAGAAGTGATTGTGAAGAAACCAAGTGAACACGAGTCAAAAAGGAGCAAAAATGAAAACTGGAACACTGCCCAGTAAATTACCCTTCGTGAGCACGAAGCTTCAGGAAATAAACCTTCGCGAATGCGAAGCTGGAGGAACAAACCTTCACGAATGCGAAGGGACAATCACGATCGCGAAAGTGAAGGAAACAAACCTTCGCGAACGCGAAGAAGAAAATGGACGGAAAAGCCTGGGCTGTTCTGAAATTTTACGATTTTAACCCCAAACCATTTAATACACAACCTAGCTCATTTGTAAAATATCTTTGGCTTATTTTCAGTCCTTAGACTAGAGAAGACAAGTTTTGGAAGCTAGGGTTCTTGCACACACACTTGGGATTGAAGCTTTTGGTTGAGAATTTCTTGCCTATTTATGTTCATTTCTTCATTTCCTTGCTTTGTATTGTATATCTAAGTGTGTAGTATTTTTTCCAACACTTGAATCTTGTTTATGGAAATATTCATATTTAAAATGTGGATTAAATATCTTGTTGTGCTTATGTATTGAACAATTTTTATTTATTATGAAGTGAGTTATTATTTCTTTAATTATTCTTGTTCTTTAATATTTTCAAAGGGATTAGCTAACCCTAAGACTCGCCCATTTACTTCAAATTAATTTTGGGAAAGATAATTTGGGGTTGGAAAAGATTAATTAACAAGAACTTGAGGCTTTAACCCACAATTTGTAGATTCTACCTAGGGATAAGATTGAACTACTTGTAGCCATATTCGGGTGTGCTTAATCTCTTAATTATTTTAGGGATAATTCAATTAGTAAGTCATGTTAGTCTGCTAAAAGAAGCTAATATAGAATTATTACCCGAGGCTAATTAATATAAACTCGCTCATAGTTGTAAAATCGTGAAATACATTGGATCGTTACTTGAGTGTAGTTCCCCGTTTATCCATGCTTATAGCCATTGATCATTTTATTTGCTTTCTAGGTTAGTTTTTATTATCTCATTTAGTTATAAAAATATTTTTTCAAAATATTTTTAAGTGTTTGGCTTAGCATAATAAGTGATAATTCTCTTACACGCCTAATCGCCTACATATTGTTTCCTGTGGGATTCGACCCCGACTCATAGTTGGATAAATTATATTGCATGCGACCATGTCCATTTACTTTTTAGCAGTGGATTTGAACGTCATCACTGGGTATAACCGAATCTTCTTGAGGCCAGGTATAACCAAGACCTCCTGAGGCCGAGTACAATGTGATGAAAGCATGAGACTTTACCGAGTCATCTATGAGGTCGGGTACGATCTGAGATGATATGCCCTAGAGAGTGGCTAAATAATATTATTATATCTAATGCATAGCCCCAATGAATGGCTTAACCCTAATGAAGTTTGTATACATTCAAGATTCATGGTTACTGTTGTGTGCGCCTCCGGTGGCTTGTCTTTGGTATTCAAGTCAAACTTGTGTATTCATATATCTTATGTTATGCCTTTGGTTTACATATATTATCCGTCTTACATACTCAGTATATCTTTCGTACTGACGACCTTTTTTTCTTGGCACTATGTTTATGCCCACTGGTACAGATAGACCCGTTTACATCCCTTCTCAGTAAGGTGCCCGTCTCAGCTGTTGGTTATCACACTCCACTTTTTCATAGTAGCTGTATAGAAGTCAATAGGTATTTGAGTATATGTCTCTATCATTTTGGGTATGGTGAGGAACTATCCCCACCAAGTTGTATATTATGGTAGTCTTAGAGGCTTGCAGACTCGTGTCAGTGTGTAAATAAATACTTGTATGACTCTGTTGGCAATAGTTGAATATATGTATTTAAAGTTGAAGTTTTGTCCGCCTGTCAGTTGTGAATATTCTATCTTACTACTATGCTTGGAGGTCTGGTAGGCCTAGATTGCATGTTGGGAGGTCTAAGTATGGGCATTGGTTCGCACGGGCCTTCGGGCATCGTGTGTCGGTCGTAACTCCCAAGGTTGGGAAGTGACAAACTTGGTATCAGAGTGTGTATTTATATCTCTTATGTTATGCCTTTGGTTTACATATATTATCCGTCTTACATACTCGGTACATCTTTTCTAGTGACGCCCCTTTCTTATAGGCGATGTGTTCATGCCCACATGTACAGATAGACTCAGTGACGTCCATCCTCAGTAAGGTGCCCGTCTTAGCTGTTAGTTATCATACTCCACTTCTCTGGGGTAGTTGTACAGAAGTCGATAGGTACTGAAGTATATGCCTCTATCATTTTGGGTATAGTGAGGACCTGTCGCAACCAAGTTGTATATTATGGTACTCTTAGGGTCGTTTGGTAGGGTGCATAAGAATAATGCTGAATAGGGTGTATTAGTAATGCTGGTATTAGTTATGCTTGCATTAGTTATGCTGGTATTAGTTATGCTTGCATTAGTTATGCTGGTATTAGTTATGCTAACATATTTCTTATCCATTGTTTGGTTTGATGTATTAAAACATTGCACAATTTCTAAAAGAATTGTTTGTTTACAAAAATGCCCTCAAAACTAGTCCACACTCTAGCTTTTTAAAAGAAACATATGTTGAGAAATATTTTTATATGAAAAGGTTTAAAAAAAATATTTCATTTGTCTACCTATATTGTAAAATAAAATTAAATATTTATTTATAAAAAAAGAAAATATGCTAAGAATTTATTTATTTACTAGGGATATAATTTTATTTCTCATTATTTGAATTATTTTGAACTTGTATTAATATACTAACTAGCATATTTTAATCAAACATAAATTTTGAAGGACAATTTTGTCTTTAACTAAGCTAATGCATGCATTAAAACACATTGCATTGCTAATACCATTGTTTTTTATGCATTAGTTATGCATAGGATAATACCAAATAGGATGTATAACTAATGCTTGCATAAGTAATGCATGGGTTCAAAATGTATACCAAACAATGTATTATTAATACACAAAGCTAATGCACCCTACCAAACAATGTATTATTAATACACAAAGCTAATGCATGCATTAGCTTATCTAATGCACCCTATCAAACGACCCCTTAGAAGCTTGCAGACTAGTATTTAGTGTGTAAATAAATACTTGTATGACTCCGTTGGCAACAGTTGAATACATGTGTTCAAAGTTGAAGTTTCTTCCGCATGTTAGTTGTGAATATTCTATCTTACTACTATACTTGGAGGCCTGGCGGACCGAGTTTTCATGTTGGGATGTTTAAGTATGGGCGTCGGTTTGCACGGGCTTTCGGGCATCGTGTGCCGGTCACACCTCCCAACGTTGGGGTGTGACATAACAATTGAAATTTTATTAAAATAATATGATCTAATGTGCTCAAACAAACTCAATTATTATTTGCCAAATTTAATTTGAACATACTGCATATTGCGCGGGTGCTAACTATCAAAAACAAACTCCTCTTCGCTTTATAAAGAGTCATTCTTTTAGTTGGCTAGTAAAGAGCTAGTAAAATGCTACGCATGAGAATTGCGCCACAAGGTAAAAGTGATAGATTTGCTCATATTCCCTCTATTTAATTTTATATGATGGTATTGAACTGGAAATGAAATTTAAAAACAAAAAAAATAACTTTTGTTGTACAGTCAACCCTCTCTATAACAGCTTCCTTTGTTCCGATATTTTTTGTATTTTATAGTGAATGGATGTTATACATCTATAACAGCATTTGACGTTCAAATATTTTTAGCCGTTTTAAATAAAAATGATCCAAATATCAATTATTTTTTCTTTTCTAATATTACATGTAAAAAGTAAAAAAAAAAATATTCAAATTTAAAATCTCAAAAGATATGCGTATTTCACTAGTTAAATATTGAAGAAACAACAACAACAACAACCCAGTAAAATCCCACAAGTGGGGTCTGGGGAGGGTAGTAAGTACGCAGACATTCCCCCTACCCCGAAGGAGTAGGGAGACTGTTTCCGGAAGACCCTCGGCTCAAGATAAGAAGAAAACAAAAAGGGGGGAATGTTAGTTTCACCACAGAGATCATAGGAAAAATAGGAACATAAAATGCAGAAGGAAAAATGCAAAACAAAAACAAAAATGATGGCTAGTAAATAGGTCATGCACCGAAAAGAGAAAATAGTAAGACACGACAATGCCCCTAGCTATCTCAGACAAAAACCCTACCAAACTAGGCTCACAACAGTACAAGGTAACGCAAGACTCAACTACCTCCTAGCCTAAATATTGAAGAAAGCTAATATATTATTAATAAATTCATAACCAAACGATAAAGATTTAAACTCTAAGGCACACATTTAGAGCTACTTAGAAAAATAAATCCTTTCAAGATTAATGGAAGAACTTTGTAATTGTAGCTTGTTTCGTAGATTTCACTCTCTTACTAACGATATAACACTTGAATTGGCGAAGATTCGTATCCAATTTCAGCAAAGAGGTAACCAATAGCCTTCACATAAAGACGATCTAAAAGCTTAAGAGTTAAATCTTCTATCTAAATATTTTTTGGAATTTGTCTAATGGAAAAGATATCATGTGCAAATCTTCAAATTTTATGTCCTATGCAAAATAGAAACTTTGTGCAATAAAAAAGATTGTGTGCATATTTTTAGAATTATTAGTAGTATCCTTAAAGATTTTATATGGCGGTTATAGAAGGGTAATTTTACAAAGAGCGTTTTGCTATAAACATGGCTGTTGTTGTTACAGGTAAAAAGATGTTATAGAGAGGTAAAATATAATTTAAAAAAAGCGATTCTAAGAAAAACTTGGCTTTTATAGTGAATGGTTGTTGTATAAGAATATTTTTACAGAGAGGTCTAATTGTATATCAAAAGTACCATTAGAATGTCTAGACTTAAATATGTTATAACATTTAACGTAACTTATTTAAGATAAATGGGAAGTATAAAATTAAAGAGCTTCCAAATAATAAAAGGTGTTCGTACAAAAGAAAAAGATATAATTGAAAAAATACCACATAAAATAGAATAGAAAGAGTATATTTTCTGCGTCAGTCTATTTTATGAAGTCTTCAGATGGAAAGATAAAATGCCCCATGCACGGTACCTCCCCATCGAAAAATTATACTATGTATACATAATATGTACTTTCGTATATAAAAGTCAAAAATTACTTTTAATACATGTATGTTAAATCTTGAACACCCTTATTCACCACTAGCCCCACGTATGGCCACATTCTAGAAAAGGGATGTAACAAAGAAGAAAGCTGAAATAAACATAAAACAATAACTTGACTGTGAAAATGTAAGAACTTTTCCTCAAGAAAAAAGATTTGTCAATACCAACTATGCAATAGCACTAAGCATTCCCATACTGTGTGTTAAAAAAACACATGTTGTGACCTGTGAGCAATCCTCATGTTACAAACACATTCAATACATTAACCAAAACAACTGTACAATCAGCTGATTCTGCAAATGTGCAGGTTCTTCAGCAGCCTCAACTACTTTTCAAGCTTGAAAAACATAAAGGCAAACACATGAAAAGGCGTCATCTTATCGAATTATTTAGCGTAAAGGGGAGAAGCAGACGGTCTTGGATAAGAAACTGAAGCATGTTTATTACCAACATCACCAGCACTCCGTCTACGTGGTCTAGGCCGGTTGTTACCGTGGCTGCGAGTATTACCTGCATCTTTAGATTGTTGATAAAGTTGCTCTAGTTCTTTAACAATGTCACTCATGCTTGATCTAAACCTAGGATCTTTGGATAGGCACTGCAATGCAAGGTTAGCTACTTTACTCGCTACGTCCATTGAATACTGGCCTTCAAGACGGGTGTCCAGAACACGGAAGACCTTACGTTTGTTACCTAGGTAAGGCTTCGCCCACTCCACCAGGTTGTGTTCTCCAGATGGTCTATTCTTGTCGATTGCCCTACGACCGGACAGCATTTCGAGGAGGACAACTCCAAAACTATACACATCACTCTTGCTAGTTAAATGACCTGCACCAAACCGATGAATTAGAAGGGAGATGAGCAACTAAATAATTCCGGGTACAAGAAATTTATGATAATGTTTGAACTCAACATGTAAAGTCAATCAACAAGCTGATTTCTGTCTTATATTCAACTGATTGAAGTGTCAACATCAAGAAATCAAAGTTCGTCAACAAAGAGCACTTTTCCTGAATTGGAGATGGAGCGGAAGTGCAAATGCATTGTACGTGAATGAGATTCTTGAGGATAAGCAAGAAAACTGAACCATAAGGAACATGACGTAAAAAGTAAAAACCAAAAACTGCATGTTAAATGGATCTTGGATAAGAGGAAATGTTCCATCATAAAGGCAAAGATGCCCTGATCAGTATCTGTCTGACGTTCCGAATTAATATTGATACTCTGTAGAAGTTGGGCCACATGGGAACAAGAAATTAGGAAGCTAATGCACGAGTCAAATGAAAAAGAAACCATACCAGTGGCCATGTATTCAGGAGCTGCATATCCATAGGTCCCCATAACCCTTGTAGAGACGTGGCTTTTATCACCTGTCGGTCCATCCTTTGCCAATCCAAAGTCCGAGAGCTTGGCAGTGTAATTCTACAATGTTATAAGAGAAACATCACAACCAAGTAAGCAAAAGTGCGCTGGTTCATAATAAGCAATTGCACAAAGATCTGATTCGCAGCGGACATACAGAATCAAGCAAAATATTCGAGGTCTTGAAGTCTCGATATATCACTTTTGTTTCAGCACTGTGGAGAAAAGCAAGCCCCTTTGCAGCTCCAAGAGCAACCTTCAATCGCAGGTTCCAAGATAAAGGCTGGAAATAAGAACCTCCTGTTACAGAACAACGTACACTTATTTACTCCAACGGTGTCGATGATCATAGTTTAGAGTAGAAATTCCAAATGGCGAAGACAAAGAACTCACTCCTAAACAGATGGTTTTCCAAGCTTCCCCGAGGCATGAACTCATAAACCAAAAGCCGGTGTTCATCCTCCAAGCAATACCCGATCAACTTTACGAGATGAGGATGAGAAAACTGTCCCAAATAGTTTACTTCTGCCTAAAAACATAGAGGCACAATAAAAATTAGAACACGGACAACCTTTACGATCTACTGGAACTCTCAGATAAGAAAGTATTAGCACTTAAACAAGCGCTGCAATAAGTAACGACAGTTCATGGGATAATCAGTGCACTTAAATGGAACATAAGAAACTCACCAGCCATTCCCTGTGACCTTGAAAACCTTCTTGATTCAGCCGTTTCACAGCAATGATCACACCTGTCCCGGGCTTGGTAGCTGCAAATGTGTTCTCGTCGATCCACCCTTTGAAAACCGAGCCAAATCCACCTTCTCCCAGTACACTATCAGGACGAAAATTCCTAGTGGCTGTTTTGAGCTCAGAGAAACTGAAGCTCTTCAAATTGGCCGACTGCAATATCTCCCCTTCACTTCTGGGAGCCGGTGGCATGGTTGAGACCCTCGAGCTTGGATTGCTATCACATCCATCTGTGCTAACAGATCTTGAATTTAACCCTGTTAATAATTATCTTAATATATTAGATAACTTGCTTTAAATGCCACTATCCATCAAAAATTAGCAACAAATAACCTCATTAAACCACAAACAGCTACTTAAAACCAGAGATAGCAACATATATACTAATTAGGAAAACTCTTATTACCAAATAGTAGGGGTTCTATACTAACAAGTTAAAGATTAGCAAATACTCCAACAACAACAACAAACCCAGTGTAATCCCACAGGTGACGTCGGAGGAGGGTAATGTGTACGCAGACCTTACATCTACCTTGTGCAAGGCAAAGAGGCTGTTTCTGATAGACGCTCGGCTCCAACTAGCCAATTTGGTGAAATCCAAACTTATACAACTATTAATTATTATGATGATGAAGTTGATTGTATTTCAGTTATATGAACTAAGACATGATCATCCTTAATAAATTAATGAAAATTAAAATAAATCAAACAAATTTGCAAATTGTGCAAGCATTCAAGTAGTAGAAAAATCACACCTTTGAAACATATTCTTACCTGTATGAAATGGGCTTTCAGCTTTAATTCTAGCACTCAAACAAATCCCCATTAGAAAACAAAAAAACACACCCTTTTTGAGCTTCCTTTCTTCTTCAACAAACTTCTCTTGCTCTGTATATCACAGAACACACAACCACGTGTAAAAAAAAAACACAGAGAGTAGATCCAAGTAGCTCAAAGCTGAAATATGAATATAAAAGTGAAACCCCTTTTTACAGCTCCCACCAAATGACTCTTTTTTTTCAAGAACCAAGAAATATAAAACTAAGAGAAGCAAAATAAAAAATAAACTAAAAGTAGAGACTTTTCAAGAAAAGAAGCACCCACCCCACCTCTAAATTTTTTTTTTCAAGAAAAGTCAGGAGGTAGGAAAGATAAGAAGATGATGGCTGTTTGTTGTAGAGGTTTCTTTGAAGCTGAGAGGGAAAAAATGCCAAAGGAAAGGAAAGAGCTAAATTTGACTTAACTTTAGCATTGGTTTATAATCAATATAGTGAAAGGAGAGGAGAGGAAGGTTGGTAGAAGGGGATATTAATGGCGGCATGGGTCCTACTTCCTAATCTTTAAGCTGTCTCTCTCTCTTTGGACTGCTGGTCTTTAATTCACACACACACACACACAGTACAAAGAGATTGCTTTGAATTTGTATTGGAGCCATTTGTACTCCACCTAAGCTAGGTGAGGTTTGTAAAGCATGGTGTCACCTTTGTTCAACCACAATAATTAATTATTGAGTTTAAGTTATATACATCTTTATTTTATTATTTAAAAAAATATTTATAGGTAAGTTTTCATAAAATATAAAATATGTAATCTTGAAAATATAATAGTTACCTAGTTGTGCTGCTACAACAGATAAATATAATATGATGTAAAAATTACTTATATTGATAATATATAAATCTTAAACTCTTAGGGTGTGTTTGGCAGGAAGGAAAATATTTTTCGAAAAATGCTTTTCAATTTTCACATGTTTGGTTGGCTTAAATATTTTGAAAAATATTTTCCTTATGACCTCATTTTTCTTCGATTGGAGGAAAATATTTTCCTTATCAAAAGAAGGGAAAACATTTTACAAAACTCCTTCTCAACCTTCCCCACCCTATTCCCACCCTCACCAACCCCACACACCCACCCACCCTGCTACCCCCCTCCAAAAAAATATTTTCTTTTACTTTTTTTTTTGTAATCACATTTTTGTTTTTTCGTTTTTCTGCACTACCCATCTCCCATCCCGCCAAACCCCACCCCCCACTC